>NW_009616489.1:0-2366 GCF_000690535.1 Cariama cristata
TATTATTTTGCCCCAAAATGGCGGCTCATTAAGGCCTGGCTTATCCAGCTTTCATAAAGTTGGGGGATACAGGGATGCACAGCACATGTGGGATGGAAGCACGTTTCTCTGCTTTTGATAACTTCTAAATTACAACATGAAACCACGAGAATGTGGTTTGCAACCTCATAAGGCTTGCTTTGCTTTTTTTTTCTTTCTTTCTTTCTTTTTTTTTTTTTTTTTAATCTGGAGCTGAGGAATTAGGCTGGAACATATTGCTGATGGAGCCCATAAAAAACTTTATTCATTTTGAGAGGGGAGAGGGGGAAAAAAAAAAAAAAAAAAGAGGGGAAGACTTAATGTAAACATTACAATTGTTTATGTGCTACAAGTAGCAAAGTAAATTCGTTCCTTTTAATTGTTAAAAAGCGGCCTGATTCCTCCCTTTGCATGAAGTGATGCATGCCCAAGAAAATCTGCAGTCCTCTGCTTTAAAGATGGGCTTGATCTGAACCGTATGTGACTGCAGAAATTAAAAGAGCCGAAACTCTTTGGGGGTTGCGAAGAGCGGGTGAGTAAAAAAGGAGGAGATATTCGAGGTTATCGCTCAGGACGAGGGCTGCAGGTATGGAAAAAATATTTAAAAAAAAAATTTTTTTTAAAGGAGAAGGACGGGGATTTTTAACTAAAATTCTCTCCCTGCCCATACATTTCTCAGTACTCTCAACCTCTGCGTTTGGAAGGTAGAGACCCTCAAATTTGGGCGAATATAGCAAAATAAAAAGGTCAGGCTTCAGCTCCACCGTCTCCAGCTTATTTCCGTCGCTATAGGTGTGATTATTCGGATTTATTTTTTCCCCCCCTTCTTTTTTTCCTTCTTTTTCCTTCTCAGGGAGCACCGTGAGCGTTACCCGCCCCTCCTCGCCGGGCTCTCCATATTCGCTTAAACCTGTAATTGAAACAATAATGTTTGTTTTGAGGCGCTCAGCAGACCGGCGATGCCGCTTCAAAGGCGCCTGTGAAATTATCAGCGTTTTAACCAAGTTTGAAGGAAATCATTTTCCTACCGTCAGATGTGAAAAATAGGAATTCTTTGAGGTTTGCTCTCAACTTGCAGGGCAGACCCACATTTTAGCACGTCCTTCATTGTTTTCAATTTTTACCTTTCATCGTTACTCTTCGCCTCTTTCAACTTCACTTCATTATTGTTATGATTTTTTTTTTTAACTTTATAAAAGGGGCTCTCCAAAATCCACACTGCCGTCAACCGCTCGCCTATTTTGCAGCTTAAAAAAAAAACCTCAGCGCAGCCACCAGCATTTCCCAGACCAAAAAAAAAAAAACCCACACAAACCCACCCCAAACTAAAACCCACCTTTAATTTTCCAAACGTGCAATAATCCACAATTCCAGGGCGCCCACCCGGACTTCCCCACCTCTGCCAGAAATAATTCTCTTTTTTTTTTTTTTTTTTGGAGAGGGGAGGAGAGGGCAATAGTTAAGTTTGTTAACGCGGTTGGAAAATTAAAGGAAACATTTCAACACTGAATAAACTCCTCCAAAATCCCCGTGTCACATCGTTGCGCTCTGTCACCCTGCCTGCTCCTGCTTCTCTATGAATTACACTTTCCAAATTTCGCTTTCGGGATCAAAGGGGAAGGAAAAAGGTCCAAACTCCATCCAGGACATGGGTGCTATGTTGGGGGTAGAAAAGCTTGCACACAGTTTTCAATACCACCTCAAGGAACATAATATCATTCCATAATTCTTTGACTTAAGTTACTCAGAAAGAAGGAAGCAGGGTAAGAGGGATTGTAAAGTTTGATAGATTTCTTGTGGTGATAGTTTACAGTTTCTAAGCCAACATATAAAGGCGTGGGTTTTATTTTTGCATCGCTGTTATTGTACTCCAGTGTACTTTGTCATAAATCAGAATTATTTCCGCTACAACATGGGGCATAATACCGGGCAGAAATACAAATTTAAGGTAATCATTAAAGTGTTGCTACCAAATACTTCCTCGCAGCGAAAATGAATGTTTGTCATAAAAACGTAAGAAAACTTGGTAAAAAATACAATGGGCATCAGAAGCACTTTCTACACATAACTCACGGTTAAATAATTAGATTGAAAAGGGGACAGGTAAAATATTCCGGGGAAGTCCGAGAGATGCTTTGTCTTGGCAATTGGAGACATTTATATACTCGGCGGGGTGATGGGCAGAAGAGGGGGTGTTCGGGCATCTTTTGTGTGTCTGGGTGCCCCCCTCATCCCCTCGCCCCTGCCTAGCAGGGTCCACGGCTTCCCTGGCATCCCGAGCGCTGATTTGGGGAGGTTTTAGGGCAATTGCTCTGTCTGTGGCGCTGGGGACAATGGGAGGACGCGGG
>NW_009616490.1:0-16090 GCF_000690535.1 Cariama cristata
CTCTGTATTCTTCCTGAGTTGCCTGTCCCTTTTCCCAAAGCTGGTAAACTTTCTTCTTCTTCCTGAGTTCTAACCAGAGTTCCCTGTTCAGCCAGGCCGGTCTTCATCCCCGTCAGCTCATCTTGCGGCACATCGGGACAGCGTGCTCCTGTGCCTTTAAGATTGCCTCCTTGAAGAGTGTCCAGCCTTCCTGGACCCCTTTCCCCTTCAGAGCTTCTTCCCAGGGGACTCTCTCAACCAGCGTCCTGAACAGGCCAAAGTCTGCCCTCCGGAAGTCTAGGGTAGCTGTTTTACTGCCCCCTCTCCTTACTTCACCAAGGATTGAAAACTTTACCATTTCGTGGTCGCCATGCCCAAGGCGGCCTCTGACCACCACATCTCCCACCAGTCCTTCTCTGTTTGTAAAGAGCAGGTCCAGAAATATATTTTCATCTGCTGTTTTCAGGATCTATTGTTTTTTCTGAGTTTTGTGTTCACAATTAAGTTGATCCCATGTTACCTCTGATACCTTCAATATCCTAGTGCTATGGTGATTTTTATAGTAAAATCATGACTATGATTTTCCTAGAGCAAAGAAAGACCTAAAGTTGTGTCATAGAAAGAACACGAATCACAGTTTTTTGAGACGATCACTGATACTCTGTACGTTCAGGATAAGTAGCTTTAGTTGTTTTGAAATGAATGCTATACATTTGATAATTTGAGGATTGCCTTTTGAATGCCACTGGAACGATAACTGAACTAAATAGATGAAAAAAAAAAAAAAGATGTTGATGGAATTCCATCTGGCAATACTACTGAACAGTTGTATATAGATTTTTAATTTGTATTAAGCCAGTGTCTTTACAACCACAACATTTGGACAAAATAGGACAAAACCAACATGACTTCCATTTTCTATCTTAGTTTTCATTTAAGAACTCTCGTTAACAAGTTTCTTATAAAAGACAAAGTGCTTTGTCTTTTACAAAGTGCTGAGATAACCATAGTAAAATATTTTTTAGCTAAAGGAAAAAACATTGTGATAACATTTTTATGATGCAGAATTAATTGTTCTTTAGTGCCCTCATAAACCTTGACTCTGTGCCCAACTAACACATGAAGAGGATGTAATATAAATGGATGGTCTATTATGTTTTATATCCTTTTAAAAGCATAACAGCTTCAAAAACTATTTCACAAGTCTTTGGGGACTGATGAACTTTATACAAGAAAAAAATTTATTCTCCGTGCTGTTTAACACCCTCTTGCAGCACTTCACATTTCTCAATCTGTGGTTTAAGGAAAAACGGTTAATGTTCAACTTACCTTTTTTTTGGCATTCGCTTCTGTTGAAGATTCCAATATTGAGATGCACTTGAGTACACTGATGAAGCTGAAAGAAATCAGTCCCTTTGAATGGAAAGTCCTGGAGCAAGCAGGCTTCCTCCATTCTAAATAGCAAGAAGCTGAGAATTCAGAAGACAAAGAAGAAAGGGAGCTAGAAATGTGGTGTGCCAGAGCACACACCGCCTGAAAGTAAGAGTGCGTAAGCAAGGCTGGCAAACAGACTTCTAAGTTTGATTTTTATTTATGTGAAATTGTGATCTGTTCATTTCAGAGGGAAGAAATTACTTAAACAGTCCTTGGTGAGAGTCAAGTGCTGCTCTTTCCTAAGAGCATAGTGACTTATTTTGCAATGAATTGAAGGATAATTCACAAAAAGATCAGAGGCAAAGAAGTGTTGATGAGGAGATTCTCATGCACTCTCACTGACTCTTGGTGATTTCTTCCGGGAGAATCTGTGTACCCAGATTCCACTTCTGAAGTAAAAGACAAGTGAAATTTAAAGTTCTTACTGCCGTCTATTTCAGGATTCACTGATGTAATTAAATCCTTGTAAAACTCATGCAAGATATATTTTTATGTTACCCACACCTCACCTTTTGTGCTTATTTTGTTATTGCATTCCTTTTCTTTCCATTTGCATTGGCCAAAAAGCTTAAGAAAAGTTTAAAAACATTGGTATTTCTTCTGCATTGAAATCTCACTGTTTGAAACATAAAGCTCTACTAGTTCTAACCCACATCTTGCCTTTTTTTTTTTTCCTGAGATAACTTTGACATATCACTACAATAGCTGTATCTACATAAGCTTGAGACGATGGCTCATTTGAAAGAGGACGAAAGAAGATAGCCAAGGAGAAATTCCCTTGCAGGTATTGCTTTTGTTTTTTGCCTTTCAAGAGCCTAAGAATAAGTCATCCTGTCACAAAATTGCTTGCCAGTGAACAGGAATCAATGTAGCCATTCAAAATAAACGTAACACTTTTGATTACAGAAAAGTGTGGTTCATCTGTCAGTCTATTGCTTATCAGTCTTTGAACAGAGAGAGGCCAGATTTCACTGACATTGCTACAGAGCAGTCAAGAGGTGACTGTAACACATGGGGCATTCCCAAACTGACTACACTAGACATGCTAAGGCTGTGTCCATGCTAGTCAATTAATTCAGCCTAGGAGTACACTCAGGCATGGGCTCTGACTGAAAAGAGATGTCCATTGGTGGTTATTAGCCCTCATCCTCCAGAGTAGGCTGGGTGCATGCATGAGGATAGCCCAAGTGTGTTCTGAGTCCTGAAGCATGCCGGGCGATAGCTCACGTGACATGGAACAAAATCACACCTGGTGATGTTCTCGTAGACAACTGCATTTCAGTACAGGGAACAGCACCAAACATCATTTAATTTACTAGTATAGACATATACGAAAAGACTAGGGCGTAAAAACAAGGTGCACAAGCCTGGCCCAAACCATGTGTAGTTGCCTAGGTGACCAGATGCTTTCGGATCTTCATAGTTCTCCTGCTCTTTACACCAAAAAGGAGTGAATGAAAAGTTTACAGTGATTTGAACTTTGCATGTATTAGTCCACATAAGGAAAAAAAAAAAAAGATAAAAACTATCTTTTTTTTTTTACAACAAAATATGTATTTTTATTTCTAATTTATCTACAGAAATAGAAAAATTTGTTTATTAGCCATGCTTATTAAGCTTTCTATTCTAGAAAGAAATTATTTTGTTGTAGTTCTATTGACAAACTACATCTACCTTGGTTTGTACTATGCTCTAAATAAAGATGTTGCTGTTCTAGAATAATTCCATTAAATACAAACACTCACCTACTCTTCACCTCTTACTAAACATGTATTTCAGCGATAAATTAACTGAAATTGGCAATTGCTTGAGGATACCTCCATGTCTTGAATAAAAGACATTAGAAAGAATCAGAACAAATGGAAGAAGTAAATTAACAGGTTCTGTTTCATTCCAAGTAAGGTACTCATGTCTCATGCAGTATTGCAGATATTGTATCTGCATTTTAAATAATGTATTAATTAAATAAATATTAGCAAAGCTTGTCTATTAAGGATTATCTGGATCTTTGTCAGTTTTTCTTTTTTGTGTATAGCCTGGAATTATCTTGATGGGCAGAGTTGGTTTTCCAATAATTCTGTTTGTTTTTTCTTTTTTAATACCAATTTAGATCATGTTTACCTACATAGAAACTTGATGAAATGACATTGAATATGTTAAGAGACTGAAAGTCAAATTGGTACTGGAAGAGTATTTTAATCAGGCATTTAAGTTTTGATTGTTAGCATTTCTCTAGTTCCTGTACATGATGAACATTTTGTGGGAAATTATTGAGTAGGGGCAGGTACCTCCATCATTTCATTCAGCATGAAAAATTATACAGAATATACAGCCTGCGTTTCCCGTCAAATTAGGATGACATGGTGTAACGTATTTCTAATAAAATACCAGAACAAATGTAATCTATAAATAAACTTTAAACATCTAAATAAAAAGGAAAGTCAACAAATCTTCTGTCTCCTCTTCTGCATCCCAAAATATCATGTGCAGATCTTTCACAACTGTGCTGTTGTCCAGAAAGTGGAAGCACAAAATTTCATAGGAAAAACTAAAAGTAAATTTTTATTCACAATACTTTGAAGTACATAAAAGATACTTCCACAGCTGCTTTAATTTACTAACAGAATTAAATATTCAAACTTTCATTTTCTGAGATTAAATCTTGTAACCTTTTGTATTATTAATAATTTTACACAGGTGACATCTGTGATTGAACTAGAATTACTCATTTAAGTAAATTTGTGCATCTATTTGAGTATTCCAGAGATACTTATTGAGAACACTTTCTGAATGTCTTGGTGTAGTTTAAACTACACAATAGTTATTTAAAGATTCTCCGTCCATGCTTCAGAGGAGCCTTTCTTTGAAAGAACAAGAGATCCATACAATTGTAGTAGGCTGTGAAAAACATAACATAAGAAGCCAGAAAAATTGCTCTTACGGTTTTTACATTGTTTACAACTGAACATGTAAATATAAAAGTTTACTTTTTCTTACAATTTTTTTCATTTTTTACAACTGGACATTTAAATATAAAAGTTTACTTTGTCTTCCTTTAGCTGTATTTTCAGCTGATTTTACTCCACCAGTTAATACATGCTTCAAGCATGAAACTGGAGTATTTAAATAAATATTTATACTTTCTAATAGTTCACATATATAGCTGAGTTAAAGTAAGTATAAAAATGATTATGACATTGATATAACATGAAAACCACTAAATGTGGTCACAGGAATGAGAGCTAACTGTGTAAGTACAATGGACAAGATTGGAAAAACGTATTTCTATAGATCTGGCTGCTTTTTGAAGTCAGTGGCTCACATGGAGTTAGAAAAAGCAGCCTACAGCCAAATGCCTAAACTCCTCCAGACATGAGAGCTGGACTAGAGTCTTCTGTGGGCCAGCACTGCTAAGAAAGTTAGAGTACTGAACCGCCATTTGCAAAGGTCAACTTCTCTCTTCTCGTAGGGCACTTCAGCACTTAACGTGAGCTGGCCAAGCCCACCATCTGGGAAGGTCATGACTTTTTAAATATCGATATACATTGAATGGGAACAGTAACAAACAGGGGTAGTGGAAGAAAAAAACAGCATTAAAGATTTAGGTTTGTCAAATCTTACTGTAGTGTAACTTACACAAGAGTATACATTAAAGTCAAGGAGTACAAATGAAATTGCTGAGAAGATCAGTAAGGTATATTACATTTTTTTATAGTGAAAGAACCAACAGTCACATAATTTCTAAATTACGCCTTGCCCAGGTGAACAGGCAGGACATAACTTCATCACATGTGCATCACAAAGTTCAGTAGGAACAATAGAATTCGTGGTTGCCCTGCTAAGGATAGGGATAGCTATTGCTTCCCAGTGGTTCACATACAAGTTAAAACAGATCAACACAGTTTCTCAAGTACTGTTGGTAAAGCAGTCTGTCATAAATCATTTCATTATTTGGCTATAAAGACTTGTTTTCCAACTACTTACGGGACTAGTGTGTTTATTTTCCCTGAGAAAGAGGTCAGAATGTTTTTTAAACCTTTCTTCATAGTGACTAATTAGAAATAAAAATTTTTGAGAGGGTACAGAAGCATTATTAATAATGTCTTCAACATAATGATGATATCTTGTCTATGTCTTTACCTATTCTTTTCTTCAAGTTTCTTGGCTTGCTTTTCTTTGATATTATTTTCCAATTTTGAAAGTGCTTCTCACCTTTCATCAGCTAAATATTTCCTTTCTCACTTATCAGTTACTTTTAAACCCTATCTTTTCATAATTATTTCAGTACTGATGACTCATTCTCCTTTGTCTGATATTTTAAGTAGAAAATTTTATCTACCCAAGCCAGATGTCAGCTGATGTGGTAACAGCCATATCCCATATCACAGATGTCAGGCACAAAACAGAACTGGCAGTATGTAAGAAAAACATAATTAACAAAAATGACTTAAAATATGACAACCGTGTTTAGTGAGAATCAGAAAAGAACTATGAATAAAGCTAAAAGCTAACGATACTATACAAAACAAGTGTTCTCTTTTACTCATTTATCTATACTGCAAAACCAAGATGAAAAGAAGTCATCAAAACTCTGTTGACTTCCCTTTCAGGAAGTTAGTTTATAGCTAGATGTTTCAACCTTTTTTTTTTCTAAACTACAGCCTAAAGCTGTGATAATGGAACAAGCAATATTAAATCTGATAAGAGGCAAAGCTGTGGAATTCAAGGACTTCCACACTCTCCTTGGCAATAAACAGCCAGAGGTAATCATTGAGAGAGAGCAAAGGAAAGGTAGGTCAGGACAATCATTAGGTGCAGTGTCTGTTTCCCTCATCGTGTTTCCTTCGAAGTTGACTGATGCTATTAGTTGCAGTACCAGATGCAAGATTTCTTCTGTGATGATTAAAAATAATCTAGACTCTGGAAGACTTCTGACTTGTTGACACATTGTATATTATCTAATGATGAGTTAACTGTCCATAATCACATGTTGTAGTTCCCCTGAAATAACTGTGCAGCTTCCTAAATTGCTTGTCCCTATATTATTTATTTCCAACAATAAAAATATCTTTTTCAAGAAATAACCTAACAAAGAGAGTAGAGTTAAAATGTGGTATATGGTAATCACACTCACATTTTCTGTCTTCTTTCCCACAGGAGAAATCAAACACACTTCATTACATTTTCAGTCTGTAGATCTGTCCTAAGGATACAATTATGTCATTACTATTTTCACAATATCTTCTATGTCCCATTACTTTCTTACTTGTTTTTCAAAGAGACTGGTACATTAGACTAAAATTGAAAGACAGAACAGTCAGCATCATTACCTGTATAGCATCTAAATCTATTGATATTAGAACTACAAAACTTTGACATCTTATATGCATCAATGCAGTTACTGGCACAGTGAATTTTAGTCAGCAGCCTTTTTACTTCATTGGTGTTACTACTTCATTATAAAGCTAGAAATACTGTTTATTTAATGGAGGTGAGTACTAGAGTATGCAGTGCTGAATGGTTAAGCTCTCTGTCATAGATCAAAACATATGGGCCTATATGCTGACTGTGCCCTTTTAATGACTCTGGCTTTAATGAATACTTGGCAAAAAGTGGATCAATACAAAAGTTGTTCCCAATATCCTACTAGAGATTGGCAGTGGTGTCTTTTTACTATACTAATGCTAAAGTGCAGCCTAAACTGAAGTAGATCAGACTCATTTTTTATGTCAGCTCTGCATCCAAAATGCCATTGTGGGTATTATATAAATGTATTGATGCTCGAAGCTGCCAGCACTGAATCTCAGGAGTGTCTGGACTCAA
This sequence comes from Cariama cristata, assembly GCF_000690535.1. NCBI lineage: Eukaryota > Metazoa > Chordata > Aves > Cariamiformes > Cariamidae > Cariama > Cariama cristata. Next base: position 7,237 of record NW_009616490.1, read on the forward strand.
CAGCTGGGAATATGTGTTAATTGTGGGCACTGACTGGAGTGCTCTTCACAAGGTCCCTGAGCTGTGGCCCAAAGCTGGAACAATGGTTAGAGGCTGGTACCTTTTTTCTAGTTGCTTGATATTGCATTGTTCCAAGTATTGGTTGGAAAATGGGTCTCTTTGACTATTGAGTTAGATAACAATAACCTAGTTGACAGAGAACGCACCAAAGACCTGGGACTACAGTGTCAGGTTCCCATTTCTGATTCCTGAAAATGGAAATTGGCAAGGTCAGGATTTCTAAGTATGACAAAACTTGCACCTAGGTGGTGGAGAAGCTTCTGTCCTTTTAGCCTCACTTTCCCACTTACTTGGTGCTGCTGAAAGCCTGGAAAGGAGAAAGGCATATAAGGAATATGCAGTAAGCCTCTCATCAGCTCCTGAAGATGCACACGTAAGGTAGAGGAAGGGAAAAACAGCTGTTACAATACTGGATACTCAATTAACATGATAACAATTCCTTGAGCAATAGCTGGTTTATTTTAGTCTTTGATTCTGAAAGGCAAGTCAGGTGAATTTAGTGGCATCAGAATGAGGTGTTATCAGTAGCCCACTCTGTGTGCCTGTTGGCATTTATCCCGCCTGCAGCTCCCCACATTTCATAACCTGTCCTTGACCCAGAGATCTAGGTTATCCATTCACAGTTTTTCCCTGCTTGAACATAGCTCTCAAAATCTGTAAAACTGAAGGTAAAAATCCACACAGATATATGATGTCAAGTGAAGTTAAAGGCCTCAAAAACTTGTTAGATGAAATGCACTTGAAAAATTTACTTTGAAACACAAAATGTAGAAATATGTTCAGATTACCAAAATGAGTTTTCCTTGTATTCTTTTCTAAACTGAATTCTGTTTAAAACTATCTGTTGCAATTCTCTTTTAGTTGTACAAAGAAGCACCAGTACAGCCATGCATTTTGCCATGCAATGGGTGTGCATTAACCACAGCCTTCTACTGTCACCTGTGCTCCTGCCATCAGGCAGGAGTTTAGTTCACTGCCCTTTTCTGCCCCAGTGAATCTGCCTGTATCAGGTTTATATGATGCTCATAGCATCTAAAGTCAACTCCTACTTGCTTGTTTCTCACTGCTTCTTTTCTTTTTTCCTCTAATCAATGAAAAGATTTTCTGAGGTGAAAAATTACCCAGTCTTCGCACAGTTTGTTTATTAGGACTATGGAAACTAGGTGAAATACAAATGAGATTCAGCAAATGTAACCAAAGTTTTCCTTTAAAATCTTCTTGAAAAAAAAAAAAAAACAAAAAACAAAAAACCCCCGAAATGAAACTCATATTAAAACTTATATCACTGTTTATTCCTGTAAAACACTAAATTCATCCCAATTTACAGCTTCTGAGACAATCTTCATTAGAATATTAGGATATATTAGAATATTAGAATATTTTCAGTTGGAAGGGACCTACAATGATTGTCTAGTCCAACTGCCTGACCAGTTCAGGGCTGACCAAACATTGTTTTGCATGTTATTAAGAGCAGTGTCCAAATGCCTCTTAAACACTGATAGACTTGGGGCATCGACCACCCCTCTAAGAGGCCTGTTCTAGAGTTTGATGACCCTGTGAATAAAGAAATGCTTCCTAATGTCCAGTCTAAACCTCCCCTGGTGCAGCTTTGAACCATTCCCATGCATCCTGTCACCGGATCCCAGGGAGAAGAGATCAGCACCTCCCTCTCCACTTCCCCTCCTCAGGAAGCTGCAGAAAGCAATGGAGTCGCCCTCAGCCTCCTCTTCTCCAAACTAGACAAACCAGAATCCTTAGCTGCTCCTCACAGGACATGCCTTCCAGCCCTTCCACCAGCTCGGTTGCTCTCCTCTGGACACATTCAAGTACCTTAGCACTGTTTTTAAATTGTGGGGCCCAAAACTGCACACAACACTCAAGGTGAGGCCACACCACCACTAAACACAGCGGGATAATCACCTCTTTTGACCGGCTGGGTACGCTGTGGTTGATGCAACCCGGGATGTGGTTTGTCCCTCTTGGCTGCCAGGACACACTGCTGACTCGTATTGAGCTTACATCTAACCAGCACTCCCAGATCCCTTTCTGCAGGGATGCTCTCCAGCTACTCCTCTCCCAATTTTTGTGTCCAGCATTACTTGGCTCAGGTGCAGAGTCCAGCATTTGTTCCTGAGAAATTTCATGCCATTCAAGACATTGATGAATGTCTTGCCCCTCAAAAGAGTCAACAACACCTCCTTCTTTGGTGTCGCCAACGAACTTGCTAATGGGTTCTGTTTAAGTCCTATCTTTTTCTGAACTGTCTCTGTTACAAGATATTTTCTCATGTCTCATACCATGCCTGTTGGCCTTGCTTCTTAGGCTTGGATCCAAGCAGAGAAAGTGAAAACCAGAATAAGGTTTAGGTGACCTATAGATATCTGAGTGAAAAAATATAATTAAAAGTATCCATATCCCTGTAAGCATACAAGCTCACTAGGAATCTTGGGTTTTGATGTGCAGTTTTCCGAGGCGCTCTTCGCTGGGCACTGAGATGCCTCCACAGGGGAACTATGGTCCCCCTGGACTTCTCACGGCCAGTGCCCACTCTCAAGCAAATCCTGAACTGACAGGAACACTTGGATATGAGCACTAATAGGTATGTGATGATTTAGATGTAGCTATTTAGAAAAAACAAAGATTTTCATCTTTAAAAATCCCCAAAGATTTTCACCTGAAGGTTTTCAGCTTAAAAAAACCCTATCTCAGTAAGTAGTTTTGCCGTTTTATCATATGAGAGAAAAAACATGACTGGCAAGTGGTTTTAACTCCCTCCTTAGACTCCTAGATATGATTTGTATTTATGGTTCCAAGTTTAGGAGAATGCCTTCAATGTCAAGATGGTTTGGACTGTACATGTGTCCTTTTACTTATTAAAGTCAGGCAACCCGTAGGCAGACAGAAATCATTTAAATGAGGAATGGTCATGAATCCAGTGACTCCTAGGGAGTGATAATTCAATAAGCAATTCTTTCTCACATTTCAGGAAGATAAAGAAATGTATTTGACTTTACGTCGATATTCAGAAGAAGAAAAGTTTAAATAAATGAAGATGACTATTCTTTGATAAACTTAGATTACTGTTTTAATAAATGAATGGAATACACAAATACAACCGACATTTTAAAGAATTCTCTGAAAGACCTTGTCCATCTTTTTCTTTAGTACAAATTAAGTGTTTGAAGGAAAAATAATAATATTTACTGTTTAATTGCTGTATAAGCAATTTAATTAAGTATCAGTAATATTTTGATTTCCTAATAAATTGTTACTATAGGGATAAAATGTTGCAGAATGTTTTCTTCTTTCTATGCTGTGTGATAAAAGACTTTCTTTTTCCTTGTCTAGGGCAAAAACATGCAACCAGATTTCTTACTTGCAGAAATACATAATTATATATAATTGTGAAATTATATAATTATGAAATCCTGCTAGAGCAAGGTGTTTCAGCATCTCTATAATTTAGGCTAATTATGGACTTGGGGTGGTATTTTTGTATGTTTATTGTTGTGGTTGTTGGGGTTTTTTTTCTTAGCAGAAAATGACTTTCATCTAACAACCTGAGTTCAGTGGCATCTCAATTACAGGAAACAGACACAGCATTTGCCATGAATCATTATTACGCTCACTGTGATGGAGTTCAAGATCCTTAGGGCAGTGAGGAGGGTGCACAGCAAGCTCACTACCCTGGAATTCAGGAGACTAGACTTTGGCCTTCTCAGGAAGCTGCTTGGTAGAGTACCATGAGATAAAGCCCTGGAAGGACAAGGGGCCCAACAAAGCTGGTTAATATTCATGATCACCTCCTCCAAGCTCAGGAGCGATGCATCCCAACAAAGAGGAAGTTGGGCAAAAATGCCAGGAGACATGCATGGATTAACAAGGAGCTCCTGGACAAACTCAAACATAAAAAGGAAGCCTACAGAGGGTGGAAGCAAGGACAGGTCGCCTGGGAGGAATACAGAGACATTGTCTGAGCGGCCAGGGATCAGGTTAGGAAAGCTAAAGCCCTGATAGAATTCAATCTGGCCAGGGACATCCAGGGCAACAAGAAAAGCTTCTGTTGGTACATCAGTGTTAAAAGGAAGACTAGGGAAAATGTGGGCCCCCTCTGGAAGGAAGCAGGAGACCTGGTTGTTCAGGATATGGAGAAGTGTGAGGTAGTCAAAGATTTTTTGCCTCAGTCTTCACTGGCAAGTGCTCTAGCCACCCTGCCCAAGTCACCGAAGGCAAAGGTAGCAACTGGGAGAATGAAGAACCACCCACTGTAGGAGAAGATCAGGTTCAAGACCATCTGAGGAACCTGAAGGTGCACAAGTCCCTGGGACCAGATGACATGCATACGTGGGTCCTGAGGAAATGGACAGGTGAAGTGGGTAAGCCACTATCCATCCTATTTGAGAAATTGTGGCAGTCCAGGGAAGTTCCCACTGACTGGAAAAGGAGAAGCATAACCCCTGTTTTTAAAAAGGGGAGAAAGGAAGACCCAGGGAACTACAGGCCAGTGAATCTCATCACTGTGCCTGGCAAGATCATGGAGCAGATCCTCCTGGAAACTATGCTAAGGCACATGGAAAATAAGGAGGTGATCGGTGACAGCCAACGTGGCTTCACTAAGGGCAAATCATGCCTGACAAATTTGGCGGTCTTCTACAACACAAGAAGGACATGGACCTGCTGGAGTGAGTCCAGAGGAGGGCCAAGAAGATGCTCAGAAGTCTAGAGCACCTCTTCTATGAGGACAGGCTGAGAGAGTTGGGATTGTTCAGCCTGGAGAAGCAAAGGCTCCCGGGAGACCTTAGAGCAGCCTTCCAGGGCCTCAAAGGGGCCTAAAAGAAAACTGGGGAGGGACTTTTTACAAGGGCATGTGGTGCTAGGACAAGGGGCAATGGCTTTAAACTGAAAAAGGGAAGATTTAGATTAGATATTAGGAAGAAATTCTTCACTGTGAGGGTGAAGAGGCACTGGAACAGGTTGCCCAGAGAAGCTGTGGATGCCCCATACCTGGAGGTGTTCAAGGCCAGGCTGGATGAGGCTTTGAGTAACCTGGTCTAGTGGAAGGTGTCCCTGCCCATACCAGGATGATTGGAACTAAATCTTTAAGGTCCCTTCCAACCAAATTATTCTATTACTCTATGATTTTATGATAATAGCAAAATTTCTCCACACCACACAAAAATTCATCATTCCTACCCATCATTACTGGCAGTCCTACTTGAATGCCCATCTTCTTGCCAGCAAGAAAGAAAAATAGGCAATACACCACAGGTAATTTGGATGCTTTGGATCTGCAGAAAAAATGGTTTGTAATGCACTGTAAAGTTAATAGGGACATCCTGACAGCTTCACCTTCCTTTATATTCATGCAGTTTTAAGTCAGATTAATACCACTGGTTGCAATAGTATTAGTATGTTACAAGGAGGGAAGTGCTTTTTTAGATTTCAGATGTAAGTCAAAATATAGGCACTTTTTAACACAAGAAAAAAGATATGCAGAAAATAGTTTTATAATGAAGATGAAAACAAAGCAGAGAAAAGTTAAGGATCTCATCACAAGATTAGTCAGTGACAGAATGAAGAAAATGATTTAACTGTCTTCCCACCTACCAGGTTATGGATCCACAGTGAACTGGAAAAGCTAAATGGCTGAGAGGCAGCCAGGCTGGCTGTGGGTGGGACATAGCTATGTTTTTTGCACCTTTGAGCTGAACATACTTGGAACTGAATTTTAATTTGTAGTGCCGTTCTGATTTGAGCTAAAATTGATGTAATTTTGTTACTGACCATACCATTGTACTGACTATGTCCAAATCCAAAGCCCTAACCCCAGGTAACAGCCTTGTTCAAGAAAGTCAGCTAGCTAAAAGGAAAATAAAATCAAACAAAACAAACCCAAAACAAAAACCAACCCAGGTTAAAAAAAAATATTTTAATGCTGTTTTTCTTCTGGTTAGCACACTCAAGCCAGGCCAGCATAACTAGTCTTTGTTTTACTGTTGAATTATCTGGTTTCCAGGAAAAAAACATTAGTTTTCTATAATATCATAAAGGGTCTATAACCAGTGTCAGCTGAACTCTGCAGAGGGGGAAGGCAAGCAAATGCGAAGTGTGGCTTGGTCTTCTAATACTTTTTGTTTAAAGTAGATGGCACTTAAAAATGTATTCAGCACACCTCTAGTCCCTAAAAGCAGAGGATGTGCTGAATTTCTGTAGAATTCACAAGTCTTGCCATTACAACAAAAAGTATGTGTTCTAAGGCTTACAGCTGATGTGCAAGCCTACACGAAGATGGATTCTTCACCATTGCTTATTGCTGGATATTTATCTGGCAGTGAAAAACCTAATCTTTAATTCAGCGAAATTCTTTGAACTGGATGTGTTTGATATTATAAATCTAGTTTTCTAAATGACTTGCTCATTGGTGGTAAAAGGTCTAATATTTCTTCTTTTTGACTGTGATGACGGCTGATACAGACAACTGTTTTCTTTACAGTCTTAGTAGAGGTCAACATCTTCAGAGTAGTGGTCTGCCCTTTATCACATCTAAGACAAAAAATATTTTCATCATACATTGTCAAGATTTGAGATTTTTTTTACAGAATACTGTATTAATTTCTATTATCATATGTTTTTTAGAAATTAGTTCATTATGTTCTCGTTGACTGTTGGTATTTGCATTTGGCTGTATGATGGTAATTATTGTTTTTTCATGCTTACATGATGAAAATAATGCTCTGGACTTTGCTAGCTCGTCAAAGTACTGAATATCTACTTGAACTAGGAAAGAAGTAGAACTATATCTATACTTTCAAGTGTATAAGAGTGGTTAGGGGAAAAAAGTAATCTTTAAACTTATTACCACCATAATGGTGAAATACCTGTATACACTGAACTCTGGTTCCTGTCTTGCATACTTCTGTTGAGGAAAAGGGGATTTTTATACCCTTGCTGACTGTCTCTGCATGAAACATTAAGTGTGGAACATTTAGGACTGTGACTTTTCTTCTTTTGATCTAATACACAAATTTAAGCAGCTGCTGATCCTACTGAATACAGTATTTATGGTCTTTGATAGAGTGTAAACAAGAGTCTGTGATCAGGCAGCTAATTTACAGCTGGGTCTTTGGAACTTGAGTATTCAGGAGAAGAACTATAAGCAACTGAATTCTACTGACCACACCTGAGTAGATTCTAGAAATCCCAGATATTTTTCTTAATGATATAGTCTGGAATACATACTGCAGTGCTCTTGAAATAAAAGTTTTGTACAAAATTAAATCTCTGAAATTAAGCTGAAATTCCTGAAGTGAACTGTGTAAATATCTGGGAAGTCAACTATCAACTATGAATATATATCAAAATCATAGTATAGAAGAAATTTGTGTAACTTACTGAAATCATGCAAATATTTACTTTAATAGATTTAATTTGGATGTGGTGGGTTGACCTTGGCTAGCCATCATGTGCCCATCAAGCCACTCTACCACTCCCTCTCCATTCACAAGACAAGGGAGAAATATGATTAAAACCTCATGGGTTGAGATAAGGACAGGGAGATCACTTGTCAACTACTGTCATGGGCAAAATAGACTCAACTTGGGGTAATTAATTTGATTTATTGTCAATTACTTGTAAGAGAGACGAATAGTACAAAATTACAAGAACAAAACTAAAAACACCTTTCCCGAACACCCTCCCTTCTTCCCAGGTTCAACTTCACCCCCAACTCTTTTTCCTCCTTCCCCAAGGGGCACAGAGGGATGGGGAATGAGGGCTGTGACCAGTCTGTAACACCTTGTCTCTGCTGCTCCTTCCTCCTCACACTCCTCTGCTTCTTCAGTGTGGGATCCCTCCCACGGCATACAGTCCTTCACAAACTGCTCCAGCGTGGGTCCTTTCCATGGGGTCTAATCCTTCAGGAACAGACTGTTCCCCCATGGGTCCCCCATGGGCTACTGCTCCTGCCAGAAAACATGCTCCTGTGTGGGCTCCTCTCCACCGGCTGCAGCTCCTGCCAGAAGCCTGCTCCTGCATGGGCTATCGACAGGCTGCAGCTTCCTTCAGGGCACATCTACCTGTTGCGGCATGGAGTTCTCCATGAGTGGTATCTGCATCACTGTGGTCCTCCATGGGCTGCAGGGGAATCTTTGCCCTGGTGCCTAGAGTATCTCCTCCCTCTCCCTCTTCATTGACCTTGGCTTCTGCAGGGCTGTTTCTCTCACATTTAGTCTTTCCCCTCTCCCTGCTGTTGCATAGCATTTTTACCCTTTTTAAAATACATTATCATGGAGGCACCACCTGTGTTGTTGATGGGTTCAGCTTTAGGCAGTGGCAGGTCCATCTTGGAGCCAGCTGAAACTGGCTCTGTCCAACATGGGGGAAGCTTCTGACGTTCTCTCAGAGAAGCCAACCCCTGAGCATCCCAGTTACCAAAACCTTGCTATGTAAACCCAATACGGTGGGAAACATAGAATAATAGTGGACCACCAGACAGTCAAGTAAAAGGAATGAACTGACAAGCTGGTATCTAGAAGCAAAGAAAAAGTAAGTAAAGGAGTAGGAAAGGCAAAGTGTGGCCTAATGAATCCTGGACCATTCCCAGAGGCTGAAATATGCGTACTGACAGCCGCTGTTAATGCAGAGATTAAGTGGTAGGAAGGAAAAGGACTTGGAGAGACACAGTAACAGCAGGGCCAGGGGCAGAGGCAGAGACAGAGACAAGGACAGAGACAGAGACAGAGACAGAGATGTGCTGGAGAAGACCTGATATTTCTCAGGTGTCAAAAGGGGAAGA
>NW_009616490.1:16121-22059 GCF_000690535.1 Cariama cristata
TGTCAATAAAATGGTCTGTTGGTCATGGGAGAGGTACACTGAGTACTGAGATGTCTGTACTGGTGAGAGGCCATTTGAGTTATGTTGGCTGTAAATTCAATAGGAGGATAATGCTCTGAACCAGAAAAAAAACAGGTTCACTTCCACAAACAGTCACTGTGAACCTCTGTGGGAACAGTCTGTGAGATGAAGAAATAATGAAACTAGGAAAAATTAAAGCACAACTTTTAAGAGGTACCACACTTCATGAGAATGAAACGGAACATGACAGTTATGCAGTACAAGTTCCCAAGAATAAACATGAAAACTTAGGAAAAGAAACTTTAAAAACAGATTTTGAAAATACTTCTTTTACTAATCATTTTGGTAGTAATGTGTCCAGTTGATGCCTTTGGCCTCTTGCCGTTATTATCAAAATCCAAATCTTTTCTGCAGCTCTTCATTTTCTGCTGGAGAAAAGAACTAGGATCCTCTGAACTGAGGTACCACAGTTTCTGGCACTTTTGAAATCAGATTGAGGTGTGTAAGAAGTCTAAAAGATGAGAAACTGTTCAGAGTTACAGCACATTTGGATTAGTACTGTTGTACTCCTACCAACAGAGGATTTAATATATTAGCAGATGTATTCCAACACTACCCCATGCAATAGGTCACTGCTATTTGTGAATTGACATGCAAAAGGGAAAATGTAGTTAATTCATGGTTTGACAGACGTTATTTATTCTTCTCGCTCATTGAATTCCCTTTGTATGACTATGTCAGACCTATGCTATATACGAATATAACAACTTACACAGTAGAAATCTTAGAAAATTATTTCTTTCACAAAGGAAATCATTCACTAACTGAAACAAAAGAGACCGACCGAAGTCTGCATATGTAGCTGTTTCACAGCAACCATGTGCTACATTTTCCCAGCTCTTAAGTTGGATGTACTATTCTGTATTTCAGTCTCTTTAAAAATCCGCAAAAAAGTATTTTGTTTCATCCATTCGTCAAAAAAAAGGTTTAGAGGACCAAATTACCCTAGAAGCAAACAATTGTTAATGGAAGTTGTTACAAGCTAATGCACAAATGAAAAAGCGGTAGTCTAGCCTTTTAATAATTCTGCAGGCTGCATAAGCAGATAAGAAGATTCTATGCAGATTCCAGAAATACATCTGGGCACTAAAGCTTTCCAGTATCAAAAGACTTAGTTCACTTGATTTTCACCACAGTCTTCAATTTGCTTTTGCTAGGGTGACCGTAATGAGCTGTCCTTCTTCGTGGTGTAGTATGATAAAGTGAGTACTTAGCCACTGTGTTTTGGAATTTTCCTTACTATTTAATAGCTGGAAAAATGCACTTCTATTTCTTTTGCAAACATACACACCTGAAAATAGCTTTTTCTTTAATTTCGTAATTTTCTCTCTGAAAACTTTCCTACCATATCCCAAGGATGTTTGGCTTTGTGTCTTTCAACACTGAACTCCATCTTTGGATTATGTGGCTCTAAAATCAAATCTTCCTGATTACAGAAGACATATCACATGGAATTTCATGGAGAAACACCATATCTGTGTTAGCACTCTGATGTGCCATGTCAATCATTACAAGAGGGAGCACTTAAAACAGCATAAATTTGTGGTGCTACTGAGTAGTAGGTTCAGGTTTAAGAAATAAAGAAGGTTTTTATCAGCAAAGTACAAATAATTGCATTCATTCTACTTTGATAACTGTTTTAAAAAAAACCCAACTTCCTGAATCTTAATCTTTTAGTAGTTAAAATAACCAGAGGATTAAAAGTAATAATGTATGCAATATTTAAATATCATTTCCCCCTCTAAATGCACATTGATGTACACCATCATATTATGGCCATATTTCTACTTGCTGTAGTTCATTTAAATTCAAAGCAGTTCCATCAAAGACAAATTTTACACAATGTGCTCGTCTATTGAAGGTTACTGTGAGCCACTTCTGAAGAGCCCTGTTGACTAATTATACGGATAATCTTTGTATTTAAAATGTTGAAAACACCTGCAATGGCAATGAGCCTTAGACTTTATACAGTGTCAGATTACCACTAAGATTGTCCTCTGGCATAGCCTGATGAGTGTTTAGGATTTAAGTGAACGGGAAAACAAAAATCAGTTTGAAAGCTTTCTCCATTCTTATTTGAGATAAAGTTTGTGTGTGTGAAAGTCCTCAGAAGAAGCATTTCTTTAGCAAAAGAAACAAAGAAGTGAAAGAAAACTCTCTGCTAGTTTTCTGATGATTCAGTAAAGAAATCACATCAGTATCTTCTTCAGAATGTCAAATGATGCACCTTTTCTAATTAAGACCAAACTACCAATAATTGCACTGATAAATCCGATCATATCAACAAATATCCAGAAGTTCTCATGCTTCTACAGCATTTAATTTTACTAAAAGTGAAAAAAAAAATAAATAAAAAACATAACAAAAATGTTAATTTACTGATTTTGTCTATGTAAGTATAGGAGTTCTCCTGGGGCTGCAATTGAGTGTATTATTAAGAACAGTATAACAGTGTTACCTAAAAACCCAAAAATTTACTATTCCTAAGAACAGATTAAGGAGTAGCTATTATTTTCTTTTAAGACCTTGCAAGACCAAGTTTTAAAAGAAATTTGATCCATATTATGTTAAGTATTGTATACATCCATACTGAGACAGCACCTGCCTGGAGGAACACACAGTCTAAACAAATAAAAGGCACAAAGGATAAAAGATAGGGAAACATAATTGTTTTCATTTCAAAGAGATGAGTAGGGGATACATTTATGTATAAATTTCATTATGTGGTAACATTCTGGATTTATTGGGTATATTTAACTCACAGTACTGCCAGCGATGGGCAACTGCTGAGCAACATCACTTTCTCAAGGGCTGAGCTGAAATCCCTGATTTACCTAGAATGATCCACCTTTGTGATAAGTAAACAAAATTATTTTCTCTTTTGCTACTGAACTTTTAAAATTTACAGAGACTAGAGGTATTCTTTTCTCTGTGTTCAAAAAAGGTTTGGTTCTCCCCATAAGAAGTAGGAAATCAATATATCTCTTTCAAAGTCAATGTTATGACAGATGAGCACACAGTCCTTTTCCTACAGTCATACGTTTTCTGTCTGCCAATTTATCTTACATAGGCAGAGTGTATTTCATTGGACTTTTCCCTTTGTACATCTTCTACAGAACCCCAGAAGAGAGGCAAGTTCAATCAAGTAATTGCAAGGAAGGTAATCACTAATAGCTTTTTATATGTCCTTGAGTTGCAGCACAAGCCAGAGAGAATTGGCACTTTTTTTAGTGGCTTGACCATATTTGCATACTTTTTTTCAATTTTAGTTTTCCGAATCTTCTGCCCTTTGAAATTTGCTTGTACAATATTCCCAGAAATAACCTTTAAAAAGCATCATGTGTAAATATCCACCTACTAACAGTCTCCAGAAATGCTCTGAAAAGCAGAGGAGCAAGAGCAAGGAGAGGAGCTGTATTGACTTAGGCTGAGGACAAGACACATGAAAAAAAAACAAAAACGAAAACAAAAACAAAACCAAAACTGGCATGGCCAAAAAATGAGTGTTTTTCTTGTGTTGTTTTTTAAGTTTGAGCTTTATTTCTAAAAGTGAAGTTATATCAAAAAGTGAAGCATAGTTCTAACAGCATACAGAAATCCAGACCAACTAACTCTTTCTTAACGTACCTGGAGTAAGAAGTCACCCTAATTTAAGGCAATACCTTGCAGGTTAGAATCCAGAGGAAAAAAAAGTTATTTTCTTGTGAGGTATGTAAGAGAGAAGAAACTCTTAAAAGCCTTCCTGTGTGCTGAGGGACATATTCTCAGCATGACCTATACTTTTCCAAGAGGTAAAATAAGAGAAAACACAGAGCAGAGCTGAGAGCATTAGCTAGAGGGATTAAAGGAGTAAGACCATCAGGACAACATCTAACAAAAGCATATCACATCACTTGATCCCTTCACCCTAAATCAGACTTCTTACCCACTGAGACTTAAAATCATGAAATATAATTGGAGATTACCGTAGGATTTGGTAAGCAATCTGTTGGTCTCACAACCTCATGCCTAGATAAACAGACTTTAGATTGTTTTAGCTATGCATCAGGAAAGAGCGATTGTAACCTTATTTATCTATCGTACTAAGTTTTCTCTTCTCCCTTAATTATAAATATTATTTGTTGACCATTTCATTCATGTTAGTGATGAGGGGAAATTAGAATTTTAAGCACTAGACAATTATGTTGCCCAGTGAGGAAAATTAAATCCATTTATGATAAGTGATGTGGAAAATTTTGATCTAGTATTTTTTGTAGAAAGTCCCTTAGATTGAACATGACCTTTGTTGCTATCAGTCAAATCCTGGCAGAGAAGTTACACAAGTTTAAAAACTAATAAAAAATAAACTATGTGTCACCAATCAGGTCAGGGCTGAACAGGTCATATTTGAACACAATACAAATTTGTCTTTTTTTGTAATGCAAAGAGTTGTGCTAACGCTTAATGAATACAATGGAAAATAACAATCTGGCAACAATTTTACAGTGGCAAGAGATAAAAGATGTTTAATTGACGCGGAATTCATGGACTCTTCGCACGATCAATATGATCAGAAGAAAGCCTTTATTATGTTCAAAGCTGCATCTTATATTATGTTTTCTACTTCCGTACACTCTTTTGCTCAAGCTCTAATTGGCTACAAATACTGTCACGCTTCTTAGAAAGGATGCGGATAGGTGCTTATGCTATGCGTAGCTTCTATGTAAATCAGACACAAGTTCTTTGTCTAGCACACAAGCTCTTTGTCTCACTTTGTTACTATGACTTTATTTCTTAATCTTATCTATCTCCGGTTCCACAAGTATCCATCCCTTGTTCTACAAGCTTGCTCCTTTGTATAACTCTCTCCATTTTTCCCACATCTTATTACATTCTCAAAATGTCCTCCAGCTCATTGCTAATATAAAATGATCCTACATGCGTTCAGATAGTCACATAGTCCATATTCAATGTGTCTGGGTTGCTCACAATATGTCCCATTGGATTTCGATAGCCCACATTTAATATTTGATTTGACAGTTGTGAACCATTCCTTCTGCTCTGTCCACAAGGTGTTAGGAGCTCAGATTTATTTTCATTTATCTGTAAAGCAATTTCCAATGTTATCAAATAAGCAATAATGCTTGTTATTATTTGCATTGCTTAACAGTGAAGGTCTTGGTGGCAGCTTTATAGATATTATATATGGAAAAATATCTGCTTAATGAATGTAGAATCTAATTAGAACTAATAATGGCTATCAATTGGCATTTTCCTTTTCAAAGGACTCATTTTGACGACATAAAAGGGTCTGAAAAATACTACAGTACTTAAATTTGTACAGCAGGTTTCATCAGTGACTAGGGAGCATGCAATTATGCCCAGGTAGGCATAGTGGGCATCAGGGACACCATTGGAGCTGCTGTACACAATGAATACAAACTCTAGACAAATACAGAAATTTCTTCTATTCACCTGTAATTTGCAGGCAGAAAAAAGACATGCCTGGAGAATGTGATATGTGATGCGCTTAATTTTTGACTCCTAAACTGTGCATTTCATATTTCTTACCCTGAATGCAGCTTAATATACAGAATCATTACATGAATTCCAAATAATCCTGGAGTTATTTTTAAATTAAATGTGACATAACTGCAGTGTACTATAAATTTTAGGTCTTCCATATCTAACTGTTTCATTACAGCTGTTTTCAACACTAGACAGGTAGACCAGTCACTATGTAGAAGATCTGTGTTAAAAAATACCCCTTCTGGGGCCTGGTTTTTATTAAGTTTTTGTTAAGTGTTCTTCTTCATTCTCATGGTGCAAATACTTGTCCTCAGATGAAAGAAATTCTTTCTCCAATATAATAAGGATT
>NW_009616491.1:0-1737 GCF_000690535.1 Cariama cristata
CTCCCTTGGTAGGCTGTAATGTGACAGAAGGATGTAAATCCCCTCTTACACCATCCTTGTTCGCATGCGCTCTCTGTTGGTGCCGCACTTTCAGCCTCACCTGGGCTACAAGGATGGGAATGCCACTGTAGCTACTCTCCCCTGCCTTGGCACCTTGTCCAGCCCTACCCAAAGTCTGTCCAAATGAAGAAAAAAAAAAAAAACCACTAGTTTCTGTCTCTGCTTTTTCTAGATGTCTGGTTGGTGCTATTAGTGAAAAAACTGTGATGAACAATCTTGGACAAAAAGGGCTGTGGGGCTTTGATTTCTTAAGAACCCAAGATTTAAAAAGTTCCAAGTGAAAGAGGTCTTTAAGATACAGGCTGGCTTGTGATTATTAGTTGATATTATGCTCTAGCTCTGCTGTCTGCTTCTCTGACGGGTCACTCTGCTCAGCCTCCATTGACTTTTTAAGATGATGATACCTGTCCCTTACAAAAGCTGAGATTTAACCCAAGGTAATTAGTTTTTGCTGAGATTACAGTCATCATTCCAGTAGCATTGCTTAAAAGTCACTAATTCAGCCCTCAAAATCATGGAATTGGTACCAAAGTAATAAAATTTCAATTTAAGTTGATGCCATGTTCCTTGGCTGCTGCTTCAGCTTTTAACTTCCTTTCCGTGCTTTTCATACAGGCATGTGATTGTTAAAATGTTGGCTGCCCTCTCAAATTTAAAGATTAACTATATTGCTATAGGTGTAACATATAGGTATAGCATTTGTAAATAATGCTTTGGAAGTGCTCATAGGCAAGTGGTGTGGAAAAATTAGAAAACCAAGTGCCAACTTCCAACAAATTACTAACACCTTAAATGTCCAGGGAATCTTATTTCTAAAGGGAAATTAAATACAGACTCATCATTTTTAAAAAAAAAAATCTATACAAGTGTTTATTTTTTTCTTTATTAAATATTGCATTTCCCTCCTTTTTGGCATCTGCTTTTTTCTTTTTCTTGCAGTAGGTGCTTTAAGTCTTTGTTGATGAGACTTTGACACACATTTTATGCTCTGCCATGATCGCTCTTGGGCTTTATGTATTTTAAGTATGGTCCCACTGTCCTTCTTAAGTAAAAACTTAATTCTTCCTACATGTAATCTGAGGCATAGCTAGCAGCTTGGTCCCAGTTCAGATCATGCGCTACGGTTCCTGCATCTGGAAGCAGCAACAACAAATAGTTTACTTTTGTGTATTGATGCTGTTGGCGTATTTCTACATGTATTTTCAAGACACTCTTGTAAAGTCAGTGATCAACTTGTCTTTGTTTACTTCTGCCTTCTTTATCAGCATTTCAGCATCCATATGGAGGAGCATGCTTTCATAGAATCAGTCATTTAGGTTGGAAAAGACCCTTAAGATCATCAAGTCCAACCGTTAACCTGGCACTGCCAAGTCCACCACTAAACCATGTCCCTGAGCATCTACATGTCTTTTAAATACCTCCAGGTATGGTGACTCTACCACTTCCCTGGGCAGCCTGTTCCAGCGCCGGACAACCCTTTCAGTGAAGAAATTTTTCCTAATATCCAATCTTAACCTCCCCTGGTGCAACTGGAGGCCATTTCCTCTTGTCCTATCACTTACTGGGGAGAACAGACTGATCCCCACCTGGCTACACCCTCCTTTCAGGTCATTGCAGAGAGCAATGAGGTCTCCCCTCAGCCTCCTCTTCTCCAGACCAAACCCCCCCAGCTCCCTC
>NW_009616491.1:1933-2535 GCF_000690535.1 Cariama cristata
CGTTGTCCGCCTTGGCCACCTGGGCACACTGCCGGCGCGTGTTCAGCCAGCTGTCGACCAACACTCCCAGGTCCTTTCCCACCAGCAAAGTTGGGAACTGGTGAAGGACGGGTATCTAAGGGGTGCAGGAGGCAGAACTGGGATCAGACTGGGATTGGGACTACAGCAAGGGAACAAAGCGTAGGCAGGAAAACGGCGCTAAGGAACCAGTTATGGTGGAACAGAAAATGGGCCTAGAGGAGACCGTCAGCTCCTGATGCACCTGTGTGTCATGGCCTTGAATTACATGGTTATGTACTGCTTACCGCCGGAGTTTTGACAGTTCCTACCAGCTCAGTGCTGAAATGTGCTGCAACACCCGTGCAGCATTAAGAAAACCGATGGGACAAGGTTTCCCTCACCACCTTCGCCTTACCCTCTTGCGTATTATTCCACTGAGACCGTGGGTTCGTTTCGGGGATTTTAGGTTTTATACTCTTCCTCTGCTTGTTTTAAATGCCTGGTTTGGGGGAGGAAGTGATTTCCTTGTCTTTTCCAGTTCTCAGAGCTACTTTCGCGGCCGCGCTCCCTGCCTGCCCGCACCACCGACCCCGGCACCAGGC
>NW_009616492.1:0-7642 GCF_000690535.1 Cariama cristata
CAGCTCCATGTGTCGCTCGCTGCCAGATTTAAAGAGAAACGAGCCGGCAGCCGGGTGCCGTGAGGAGCCTGCCGCCACTCCCTCCCCCACTCGCACATGTTCCCCCGCATCCTCTGCCTGCTGGGTTTCTGCGGCAGGGATAACGTAGTCCTCTCCAGAAGACGCACAGGTCCGCCCGGCACTTTGAGCGGCTCTGATTGCCTTTTTTGTCCCTTATGTAAAAATTGCTTCATACCCAGATAAGGAAATGTGTGCTAGGTGTACCTAAACTCAGGCAAATATAGCGCTGGCTGAAGTTTGCTGAGTAGCCATACAAAGGGACTGGGTGACTGAGTGGCACGGGAATTCCTGGAGGAGGATTTTGGCCTGGGACTTCAGTAATGTCTTTGAAAGCGTAAGGGTGGAAAACAACATTGTTAGCAGTAAGGAGGTGAAGTTGCATAACCAGGTATAGCAAGCTAGATGATGTGTATCTTGCATCTCCAGCACTATCTTCTGGTTTTAGTTGATGGTAAGCTTGAGAAACTTCAAGTTAGTTTCAACTTCAAATTAGTACAGGTTTTTTTACCTCTTTAAGGTGACATTCCTTAAAAAAACCAATCTCATGCATACTGAACAGAAGCATGCACCTCTTAATGCCTTAGTAACTACTGAAGTTGTTACTGACATTCAGTGAGGTGTCTGCATATTTGGATATGCTAATAAAACTAGGTATAGGCTTACTATGGGAGCTCCAGACCAGATTTGATGTCAAGTTTCTCCTTCCTATAAATGATCCCTCTAGGGAAGCAATAGCGTAGAATAGTTGCTCTCTAACTTGATAAAAATGAGCGTTTGGTAACTTGGTATAGTTCTTTGTCTCTCTGGAATTTCTCTTTTAACTGACTAATTGTGCTCCATGAAAGAAAGTTTGACATTTAGCTGAGGCGTCTCAATAGTAAGTATTAGCTGTCAGCTTCTGTTGTATAGGTTTTTTTTTTTCTTGTCTTGTGAGGTCTTAAGACCACCTGTAAGCACAGGGTGGTTGGATACATAGGTAGACTTGTAGACTGTTAGATTTAGGGGCTAACTTCTGTTTACCTTTCTGCTCCCTCTTCTCTGAAGGCTTCGTGTGTAATGGTAAAAACTGGTAAGCTTTACAGTTGCCCTTAGTACTGCTACTGATTCAACTGTACCGACTCAAGTACTAGAACCATTTGCATGTAACATGCAACTCTTGTGGAGATTTTGTGTTTTAGGTAATATTACTGCCTTTAGTATCCCTTTACATGTATTAAAAAAAAAAAAACAAACACAAAACCCTAACGTATTAAAAGTGATTGCGAGTGTGCATACTTAAGTGTGTGGTGAGTGCTGAAGAAGAGTCTTGAACTCTTCAAAAGTCCTATCTGGGGTAACTGACCTGAGAAAGAAAATAGTTTATTCCATATGTGATAACCTAAGCAATGTCTGAACTGAGCTGAAACTAGACTCTGACGCTGCTTTTTCTGATGGCAGGCTACTTGAAGTTGCAATGCAGAGACTGAGCTTCATGATGTCTGATCTTCCTTCCCTACTGCTGACTGTCTTCTTCCAAGTCTCAGCTGCTCCAATGTATCCCTTTGTTTACACCCACACTACTTGTTCTACCTCAAAACAAAAATCAGCATTGTGGTATTCTTTCTTGAGGCAGGACTGATACTTCAGTCCTCCTGTTACATGCTGCTTTTGCGTTAAGTCACGTGTGGTGAGTCGTTGGGTTGTACCTAGTGGTTGGGTTTTGGAGGATGGCGAACAGACAGTGGATGTGAGTTATGTGATCTAAACTAGTTTAAATTGCTCTAGATCGTTCACTTGTCAAATTAGCATTATTCAAGCGCAAGAGATCTGAAGTCAGAAATGTTAAACTTGCTCCAAGACATCCAGAAGCAGAAGGAGGTTGAACAGGGAATCTGAAACCCATATCGTGGTGGAGCAATTGAGGAATATAAAAATTCTTTGAGTGAGACCCTGGATAGCTTTTTTCCAATGCCAAGAGGAAAAAAAACAGCGACGGGAGGAGAAAGGAGTGTAAAACAGTAGTTCTCAGAACGGCTACCTGTTTTATCTCCCTTATGCTTTGGTTCTTAATAAAGGTATTATGGGAAAAATAGGTGTCTATGGCATGTAGCACTTCAATGGGTTGTTTTAATTCTTGAAGACTTTAACAAAGTGAATGTCAACTGGTAAGTCATCTTGGTTGTCAGTAAGACTTAAAACCAAGGATCTTACTAAAACACAGAACGAAATTTGACATCATAATCCCAGATTGCTCCAATAAGTGTTTGAAGACAGGCTTCTATTTTTTTTTTTTTCTGGAGCAAGCTGGTGTGTATTGTAACTTGAGCAGGTAACTAGTACCACAGCACCATATATGCAACATACTTGTCAACTTAAGTGACGTGTTCTGGATGCTGATAATGCTCTAAGAGAAGGGATATTCAATGACAGTCACAAAATATAACTTTGTTAGATGTGGGTTGGTTTTTTTTGTTCGGTTTTTTTCTTTAACACCCCCCCCCGCCCCCCGAGTAACTTTACAGTGCCTTTGCTAATGATATATTGAGCTATATCAGCTATATCACCAGGGAATTAGTATAGTAGCTGGTTTTGTGTTGACATATGCTTGCCTCCATTTAGGCACAAGAACAGTTCAAATCAGGATAGTCAGAAGTTTGAGTAGTTTTTATATTCTTTTTTAAAAGTGTTTAAAGGAAGTGGTGAGTGAGGATTTCTTGACTACCAAAGCCAGTTAGAGTGCTAGTCTGAGTAGCTAGAGCTAAGGGAGGTTCTTCTCTAGGGATATCTGTGAAGCTAAATGGCTATTCATTTTCAAAGCAATTTAATTGTAAGCTGTAGCAGCTTCTGGAAAGATCTTAAAATTAAAATACAATAAACATTTTTTTTCTTAGAGATGTCTTTTATTTTTTTTTGGAGAAAGGCACTTTGTGAATTGGTAATAATGTGAAATAGAAACCATGACCTGCCTATTTCTTCTTATGGGTAAGGTGCAGGAGAAACTAAAAGAATGAAATGCTTCTGACCTTCCAAAAAAAAGTTTGCAGCAAGTATGTAGATTGGTATAGCACTAGATTAGCAGAATTCACCCCCCAAGGGAGGTGGGGGGAGGATAAACTATGTTCTCTGTGCAGCCCCAAAACTTTATGCTCTTTAAAAAGAGGCGGGAGACAACTGAGAGTGTAAAGCTTCTTTTCCAGTCTCCAGAGCTGTCAAGCCCAAGGGTTTTGCAGACTGAGGCATTTCTCTGAATGCTTTTTATTTCATCTTTCTGCCAAATGCTTGCTGACACAGAGACTTGTTAGAGTAGGCAGACTTGTCTAGTTCAACCAGCAAAATCATGTAGGGAGAATGCAGTTAAATTGGTAACACACAGCGGAACCAGAAGTGCGAGTCCTCTTTAACATAAACACGGATCACTGGGAAAAGGGGAATAACCATGCCCTTGTTGGCTGAAGTTGTACTGTGTTGTAAATATTCTCCAACTTGGGATGCAGCAAAACCCACACTAATACTTTTCTGAAATATGAGAAATATAGCATTATTTCAACTGAGAGTGTATACAGCTCCTATTTCGAAGCAAAAATGTCTAATTAAAAATTAACAAGTTGGAGAACTGTATTAAATACTTAATGTGACAGTTCAACAGTTTTTACTTCCTTGTGTGGAAAAATCTTGCAGTGTAATGTTGAGCTAGTTGAATTTCTGGCAACGACATAGGATTTACTTTTAAAATCCTCAAGTAGTGAATTCTGAGGGAATTACAGAATTAAGATCACTTTATAGATCGAAGCTGAAATGGCACCTCTTGGGTGGCTGGTGGTATAAGAAGCCTTTGTTTACAGTTGAGTGCTGGCTATTTACTGACTTACAGTAGGTTTGTCTACAAGATAATCATTTGAGTGGCACTGATCTGAAGCATTAAGTTGATGCTAGTCTGCCTATTAGCTCCCTTGGAGAGGTCTGTTTGTGTGGTCAGTAATATTCTGTATTACCCTGAATAGTTAAGACTCCAAGGTCCTGCAGATGCCAAACTTAACTTTGGTCTCACTTAAAATGCTGTAATGCGCCTCCTGCCCCCCCCTTATTTTTTCTGAAAGGACTCTTTCATAATTTTAGATAACCATCAATCTTTGTTGCTCTGATGCTTTTTGGGATGCTTAGATGCAGCATGTGTGTACTACTCGCCACTCTTGCAGTGTAGGGCCCCATTATAGCAGATAAGATAATCCTGTTTCTTGTGCGGATCTGTTGACAGAATCATCAAAGCTACCTTGCTTGTACTGACTTTATAGATAATATCATTGCTAAAACACCTGCCTTGTTACAGTGACTAGAGTCTGAGCAGTACAAGCAGTCTGAATTTCTGCTGCACTACAAGTAATGTGGTAGATGTGACTTGCGGCAAACTTTACTAGCTGCACATGTTAGTTTTTCAAATGTTCCTCTTGCAGAAATAAGCTGGACTCCACCTCTTCAAAGAAAAGAGTATTTATGACAGGAGTCACAAGAGCAAAGTTTCAGGGATGCTGGCAGTTTTGGAAAGTGAGGTTTAGCTAAACCTCAGAATGGAGGGGATAGATGACTCAACCAGTTGGCTTGAACAGGATGAAGCAATAACAACCTGCTTCATAAGCTTACTTCTTGATGGGGCAGCTATAGTCACAGCCAGTTGGCTCTGGCTAGGTCAGCTTACTAATCTTTCAGGGAAAGAACCAAGCTTACCATAAACTATGAGTTATTTCCTTCCCTACTCCCCCCAAACAAGGCATTGTAAGTTACACCGAAGTATGGCCATATCTGGATCTGACAATAAAGTGATTTCTTTCTGTGCTGTTAGAGAATAGTGGAATGGGAGAATGCTGCTGAAGATCCTGTGAAATAAGGAGCAAAATTAATACCTGTTGAGAAAATACTTTCATTAGAAGAATTCCTCCTTCATTGATAAGGTCTTTACTTTGCAAATGTTAAGTTACCCAAATGCCACAAAATTATCTTGCATTGTGTGATTGATAGTGATTCCAACTTTAGTATGAAAGAGTTATCTGCTGCAGAACTGTGAACTGTAAGGATTTGTTGATTTGCTATAAATTTCTTTTTCTTGGTTTGAGAAACTGATCTGGGATAAATCAAGTAGACTGAATAGTCTTCAAATAAAACCACATGTTGTAATTATAACTGATTCTGCCTTGACTCTTCTGTATCTCTTCGTGATTTTTTTTAATGCATGCAAAAGAGACTTGGAACAGTACATGCATATTTAACTAAGATAGGAATACTCCGTCCCTTTTGTGGTTGGTACAAGTTGTTTCTTAGTTCCCCCAAAGCCCTGTTCTAAGCAGTTTGGAAAAAAGTGAACTCTGTAGGTAAAACTTGTTGGCTTTGAATTGGCATTCTGCTAAATTTTCTTCGTCTAATGTGTTTAACACAACTTCTGTTTTGATCTAAAATACACCACTTTGTTTCCAGGATAGACTGGGTTCTCATGAAGTGGAACTCAACTGAAAGGTGGCTGCTGTTCTGAAAGTATGAGCTAATCAAATACTAAAATGAGTGTGCAAAGTTAGGTGCCTGGAGAAAGAAGAGCAGGTGGCTTGGGTGAGGAAGAGGGCACGTGACTGTTGAAACTAGCACTGTCTGCTTTTTGTCCCAACATATGGGAACAGAATCTGGGTAACACTTCACATGCAGACCTGTGCTATCACTGTGTTGCACCTGCTCTGTACTTCAGTTTTCAGTGGGGTGTGGATATCTGTCAGTAGACTGGTTTTGGCAAGATCTCGTACGGAATCCAGTAGGTCTGAGCTTTGGGCCACCCTGCAAGTGTAAATGTTCATATTTGCTTCTCCTTCCTACACTCAGGTCCAAGGTGTATCAGCTGGAACGGAGATCAGATATCCAGGCCTTGTAAGAACACTAAGTATAGCAATCTAATTGAAATAGGATTCCGTAAAAATAACTGCTCTCCTGGGCATGAATGTTAGCAGTGCTTGTACAGGTTTAGAATAATAGTAAAGACTTTTTGATAGAAATCCCTTGTAAAGGCTTTCACATAGTGTCTTTCTGTGTGTGAATTGTTAGTTAAGGGAAACCTATTTCCATGCAGTCATCACAACACCTAGTAGGTCTAAGCTGGCTGGTTTGTTTTTAGCTGGCTTGCACTTAGCGCTGATCTAAAAGATGATGCTGTCAGGAAGCACTTAGAGAATATCTTAGAACAATTCTGAATAACAATGTAGCGCAAATTAGGATATGCAAACCTGTTATTCATATTATAAGCAAGAAAGAAAACAAGCTGGAAAAGTGTCCTTGACTTGCACAACAAATTATGCATATGATGAGGAAAGCTTCTGATGAACTCTTAAGATGTTAGCATCTCCCTATGGCATAGTCTTGTGATACAAACTTTCTAGTGGATTTCCTAGAATTGTGTAACCACACACATCCTAGAGCTCTTAGCTGTGTTCGATAGTGCTGTTTCATGATTGATGTGTATATGACTGCTCAGAAGATACTTGGGTGGAATTTTTTTTGTAGGTTCAGTAGGTAATTTGCAAACAGCTGTTAAGAAGTTAATTAACTTTTCCTGCTGTGCATGCTGAACTCAACTACATTATTACTACTGGCACCTAGGATGACACTTGTCTTGCCAAATTCCAGCAGTTGTAAGCAGTAGACATCTGAGGCTTTGTAGGTGAGAAATAAATACATGTAGAGTATGATTCATCTTACTGGTTTTGACATCTGCTTTGGAATGAGACAATCGTGGAGTCTCAGGAACTACTTGTCCTGGTAAGATCTCTGTTGAACACTGCTGAGGGTGACCGTCTCAAATACAGGCAGATGCATGTGCCTACCTAATACTTGTCTGACTCTTTAAAGTGGAAACATGCATCAGACACTGAGGACAAAATGAAGGTGGCATTTCTGTCATATTGAGCGTGATAGGTGAGTGTGGCCCTGTGCTGCAGTTGACTCTTCGTGGGCAAACCACTGAACGTTTCCTGGTGAGATACTTGCTTCCTTTTGGATGGGGACTTCAGAATCAGGGTTCTTCTAATCCTTTTAACTAACCTTGTTCTTCCCTTCCTCATACTGCTTCCCCCCAAAATCCAGACCTTACTGGTAATGTGTTTTGTTGTTTTGTTTGTTGTGTTTGTTTTTTTTTTAACAGACCTTTTCAATCTCCATTTTAACCTGGATTATGTAACAGTGCTAGATTCTGGTGTGATGGGATATACAGCATGATTCAAGCCCTCTAGCCAAAGAGGACTCTTCAGGAAACAGTTTATCTCAACTTCTACCGAAATTACATGATTGATAGTAACTTGAACGTATGTTCTAAACTTACTGCTGGGAATCTTAAATCTGGAAGCATAACTATTTCAAAACTTTAAACAATACTATAGAATTCAAAGATTTTCATCACTGTGTTTTGTATGTCCACTGCTTTGTGGAAGCTGATTCAGACAGGAAAGTAACTGGAACACCACCTTCATCTTGAGAGAGAAGGCTTGTGGGCTCAGTAGGCACACTGTGCTCTGCAGTTACTTAAGTTACCGAGTTCAGGCATTTGCTTAACAGCAAACATACCAGGGAGAGAGGG
>NW_009616492.1:7673-29087 GCF_000690535.1 Cariama cristata
TTCTGTGTATGGTAAGTAGGATGTTGGAAAAGGACTGATTTGAGTGTGTATACACAGAATGCTTCTATGTATGAAGAGTGCTGCAGAAAGAAAATGTCTCAAAATAGGTCATCCTTATTCTTGCTTGTCTTTATGACTCTTGGGTAAAATGGTGCATGGGAACAGATCGTGGGCTATATACACTGGGTTGCCAGGTCAGATTGGTAACTGGATATCTGTAGTCGAATTGAGACTGTGTGAGAGGAGAGAGCTGACTTTGAGACCTTTAAATTGAGATGGATGTCTAAAGGAGCATTGACAATCGGTGGCCACCTGTGTGGACTTAAGGGACTATGGGGAACTCCTTAAGAACCACAGCTCATTCAAACATGGAGCTACAGAACGTACACAATCAGGAAACCTGATTGTGTGACACCTTACTAGTAAAAGAATTCCAGTCTCTAGTCAAGTTTTTCTGGTACTATAACCTTAATTCACAGACCTATAGTGGCAGTTATAGGAGCTTCTGCCTCTTTGCTTTGAGCTACTGGTGCTGTCCTCTTGTTTGCAGAGCTGAGCTGTAGCCCTGGCTAGGAAGTTGATCGGGAGTGAAAACAAAAATCAAACCCCCAACCTTGTCCTCCATCCTTGCAAAATGTGCTTCACTGTGCAAATCCTTGGAAGGCTCTACAGCAAGGTATGATGATGCAGCAGTGCACAAAGCTGTGTAGCACTGCACTAAGATGATTGCTGGGAGCAACTTAATGCTAACTATACAACCCTCCCTACAAATTCTCTGAACTGAGAGGAGAATTAGATTTGTAGAAGTCTGTAATGCTACCCTTATCAACAGGGATTGATGCATGGAGCACTGGAAATTAGTTAGTTGCCAGGCTAAAGTTAAGATTCAAATCAAAAGCTGCTACTGAACTTGTTGATAGAATATCTTCTTAAGACAGGTTTGTCTTTCCTGCCTAGGTCTCACTCCAAAATAAATAACAATGTCCTTCTGAGGCTGCAACTGTTCTGTCTTAATTGCTATCTTATTTGTCACTGCTAAAGTGGCTACCAGGAGCGTGTGCATATCTAGTACAATGTTTTGTCTGAACTTTTTGGATAAGCTTGTGGAGCAAGATGGAACATGATGAAAATAGATAATATGGAGAGCTCTGGGAATACACCAGTGCAGGGAGATCATGTTACTTTATCATTATCTTGGCCCTAATCTAGAATCAGAGACTTACAGTTGGGTATGCAGGGAGGAAAGAAAATCTTGGAAATCATAACTGACCTCAGTTAAGTAATAAAACTATATGGAAGTTATACCTTGGGGTATGGAGTTAAGTCAGCTAGATGGTTTCTCCAGAAGCCTTAGCTGGGACTTGGGCTGTTCGGTATGTGATTTTGTGCTGGACTCAATCCAGTGGCTGCACAAAACTCAACCACTGTGTAACTTAATAGAGAGGCTGCTATTAAAAATAATGTAGAAGCTTATATTTTTGAAAGCTTTGCACTGTAATGTAGCTTAAAATACTCTGAAGTGTTCATATGCAGTGGCTGGCTGGGGGAAACCTCAAGCTGAAAAGTTTAGATGCCATACATAGCTGTTCCATGTAGCCATGGGACTCTTTCTGCTTAGTCATTTTTGTTGACGCTGTTTTGTTTTTGGATTGGTGAAAGTCTCTTGGCTTATATAAAAGCAGTTTTAGTGAGTGTGGGAACATCAGTAGCTTGGTGTAAACTAAACACTGAAACTGGCAGAACAGCTTATGGTACTGCGTTGGCTCAAGTTTAAGGCAATGGTAACTTAGTCCTGCTTCAGTAAGAGCTAAACCGCTAAAGGAACACAGTATTGTGTTGGTAGATCAGGTGGGAGGGTCGGCATTGGACATTAAAGTCTGTTCTGGTCTTAAACAACTCTGTTGGATTATAGGTCTTTAGTCTTCCTTGCCTCCCAAATTGGGTATTGGTTCAGGACTGGGATTAAAGGAACTGAATGTCTAATTTATAAGCAGCCACAGGATTCTGTTCCCAGTATGTTGCTGCTTGGCAGCTGCCCAGGTTTGTGCTGCTCTGGCTGTCAGCTGCTGCTTGAGCTGTGAAGGACTCTACCTGAAACTGCTTCTAGACTTAACATAAGATTTTATTTTTTTTTTTTTTTCCCGGTGGGAAGAAAAATTTCTGTTGTGTTAAACTATCAGAAATGCAGAAAATGTTGGCAGCAATACTAAACCATAGAGTCTAATACATAGTAGTAGCGAGTAAATTGCACTTATTTAGGCATGGACATGATGGAAATATGTTGATATACTCATTTCTGTTTAAAAAGTACAGCATATATTTAACTAAACAAGAAATCTCAAAGAAAAAACAAGTACTTAAAAAATAATGGGAAAGGATCCAGTTCTTCATAGGTGTCTGACTTCTCTGCTTTTCTAGGACTGATGGGCTAGCTCTTCAACAGGACTTCGTAGAGGACCTGCACCAGGAGCTTGTTCCCCCTCTCCCTGCCTGGAGGAGGGAATTGAATCGTTTGCTTTATGAAGCATGTTCATCATCCAAGTGTTTGTCTAGGAACACTCCTGTTCAGGCTGCAAGTAGTTAACTGCTGTAGTTGGTAGGAAATGACAGATGCAGAGAACAGGTGTCTCGGTTTCTTGAGTGCAGCGTCAGCGTCACCAGAGGCACTGGTTGGTGGGCACAAGTCCCTCAGCCGTCGGTGACTGTGAGCATAGCGCGTGTGTGTGTGTGCGCGCTCCTTTCTTGCCGTGCTGGCATCACTGTTCATTTGGGATTTTGGTGCAAGGATTTCACTACTGTGTGAGTCTCAACTTAAGAAGAGATAGGTAAGAGATAGGTGGTATGACTAGTTAAATTTTCTGGTATGCAACATTGGCTCTATCTAGGGGGAAAAAACCAAAACCAAACAAACCCTAGGCTTCAGTGTTTGCAAGTTTTAATGAGTAGTGGCTGTTAGCTATCCATGGTAAAGCAGCCAAAGATGATGTTTTTCATGTCCCAGTGCAAAACTTCCCTGAGATTTCCTTTTTTGTCTGCCAACCAGCCATTAGTTGATGTTCAGTTTAGCATAAATAATCTGGATGGAAAAGCTCATTTTAACTTGCCTATGGTAATTCTATGTACCTCTAGTGGAGAAGTTGCCTGAGCTTACGTCCATAGTTTTACCTCAAGTTACAGTATTTGTGCAAGCAGTAGCTATTTGAACTATGCTTCAGTATTGCTACTGTGGAAGGAAAATGAGAACCTTTTACAAGCAGAGATGGATGCCACCTTCTGTAAAAGAAGTAACATCATAATTTGCTTTATGGGCAACATCCACTAAGCAAATTTCCATAGCTGCTGTAACAGAAGATTTTTGTCAATGGCTGTCCCTTTCACACAGTTTACAGATTTTCTGCATTACAAGAGTTGGCATCCAACAATCTTACTCTTTCTCACAAGATCTCTTGCAATATAGTGCTGGAAGGTCTTAGGTATGAGTCAGAGTGTAAGAGCTGGCTTTCTTTGGTAACAAGTACATGAAAAATGTTTCAAAGGACTTAAGGATAAAAAAAAGTTATTTGGAGGCTGACACAGATGTAGAAAGAAATTGAAATAGTGCAAATCAAGAAAAAGGGAAGATAATGTGTACGTTGGACTCAAAAATAGTGTGGCATATTTAGATAGAGAAGCACACTGAATTTTCCAGAGTCTTAACTTCTGACAGGCTTGTTTACAGTCTTATCACTGAGAAGTGATAACTAACAAACAACAAGGAAGCTAAATGTGAACACCTTGAGTTACAGCAGTTTATACAGAACTCAACATAAACCCTTTTCTCCCTGTGGAAATGCAGAAAGGAGGGAGCTTGTGTTTTGGAGGCTTAAATTCGAGTTTGAAAGTCTTAAGGTGAGATACTCAAGTCTAATATTTGCATTCCTTCTGTTGACTTGGTAGTTGTTGTGCTGGATATTCTGTATTACAATATTAATGTAATATCCGAAAGGATGGCTTAAGTGTTCAGAACAGAGGTGGCGTTTTTGCACAAGCAGTAGACAATTTTTTAAAAAATAAAATCCTATGTGACAATGCAGGTTACAGTGAACTATTAATGTGGTGGAACTGTTAATATCTGATGCTGGAGGAATGTCTGTAGTAGGGAGGTAGTAAGGGACTGGTAAAGTCCTTGCTTCATGTGAGACACTTACCTAGTCTCTCTGCCTCTTTCACCTAAAATTAAATAGAACTGTTAGTCAAGCTCGTGCAGCTGTTTCCACAAAGTTTCATAGATGCCAGAGAGTGAAAACTGGTCTACTTAGTGGAGGTGTGACCATGCCATAATTTTTGGTTTTGAAGCTTGCATCTTGGTTAAAGAGCCTGTGATATTACCTTTTGTTTCAGGTACTGTCTTGAGAAAACATGATTTGGTTCAATACCTGAGTCTTTGCCCTGTGACTTGGACAGTGAATGGTTGACCTCATCTGTTGACTAGAGCCCTGCTGAGTAGCTCATAAGAAAAGCCCTTCCAATACATTTCTTGGGATTTTAGCATTGAGTCATAGATGTGGATAAATTTGACTCTGAATTACCAATGGCCAAAGTTGATTTTCTTGCTATCTGCCTCTTCAGGACCTTGGTCCTTCACACAAGCTGAGCATTTGCTTTTCCCTGTGTGGACTCAGACTCTCCTGTGTAGGGCTTGAATTGATTCTTGCATTTTTTTAACCATGCTTTAAATAGTTAAGAACTTGGCTGGCAAATATTCACTACAAACTTACGGGCAAATCAGTTGGGACTTAATGGTAGCCTTTTCTCCATAAAGGTGTGAGGGTCTCACTTGAAGTCCTTCTGCATGTACCCAAGGTCATTTTAAGGACCTCTGAACTTAAGTCTGTAATGCCTAGGAATCAACACAAAGTACAGCTATTGGATTTATAGAGAGGGAATATGTAGACCAACTGTACCGTGGAATATAATAATGAGGGCTGTATAATGACTGACAGGATTTAAAATAAGTGCAGTAGTAACTGAAAAACAAACCAAAAAAATCCCAAATTTGATCTGGAAATTACTGACCAGTTGAAGGAATAACTTTTTCTCCCCTTCCCCTATTCTAGATACCCAAGATCCACCACGACTATGTGTGTACTGTTGGAAATGCTGGATGAAGAATTTAAATTTGGCATCAATATGGCATTTAAATTGTTTTTTGAGCTGAAGCTATCAGTTAAGAGATGTTCTTTCCCTCTGCTCCACGCCCTTCCCCCCTGCCCCCCGCCCCCCAACTGAATATTAGGCGAAACTCATTTGAGGTGTTTATTTCTGAATCTTAGGCTTTTTTTCCTGGAGTAGGCTGAAAACAGAACCTCAGTAGGGTCTACATCCAGGTCTGACTTCTGCATAGCTATTTCCAGATAAGCTGGACAAGCTGGCAGTAACTATAGGAAGTAGCCTATAACTTAGAATTCTGTATTGCTTATCACTAGTGGATGAAACTGTGAAACAAAATAAAAATAATTAAAAAACCCCCAAAACCTAAACAGCATAACAGGTTATTTTCTATATTCCCTCCTAGTAGTTCAGAATATAGTAAATCATTATCTCCAGAATGCACTGGGCACAGGTCTCAAATGCTTTCAGATTCTGAACAAAATCATCTAAGGGAGGTAGGATGTTAGTTTTAAATAAAAATTGTGTGACTTTGTTCTTCTGTTAACATTTTTGAGAGTTAAAGATAGGCCTTAGTTTAATCTGTGTCCTCAGGGTTCTTATAAAGCAGTATGTTTTTTTTATTAGTAGAAAATCTGTTTTCTGACTTGCGCACACACCTATTGGTCTCTAGTTTAGGAGACCATGTCCCACAGTTTCTGAGTTACTTTGGCCCTTCTGCTCATGATGTACTTAGTTTTAGAGTCGGACTATGGGTCTTGGCTCTGGCAGCATTCTGTTCTGTGGGGTAGGGAGTTGAGGATACTCACCTGGGCCATAACTCCAACAGGAGGTGCCAAATAATTGAAAGTCATGGGGGTTTTTTGGTCACGTATAGAGGCATGAGCAAAAAGAGCAAATGCGTATCATAGACACCTAAAGTCACTCTTAAATTCTTTTTCCTACACAGAGCTCAACAAAAATCCAGTGGAAGGCTTTTCAGCGGGCTTAATAGATGACAATGATCTTTATCGATGGGAAGTCCTTATTATTGGTCCTCCAGATACACTATAGTAAGTACTGATACTTATACAGAAACTTTAGTGAACTCGAATTTACTAGTTCTAGTTTGGTCTAATTGAGTAAAAGTTAACCTAAATCTTCATACTGACTAAGTTAGGTAATGCTGTTCTGTTGCTACTAAAATACCTGTAAATAGCCGAATTTGCTATATAGAAGTTCTAAAGTGCTTTGCTCCCCTGGCAAAATGCAACAATGGTCGCTTTGTACTTGAGTAGAAATAAGAAAGAGTACGCTATCCTTACAGGCAGCTTCTCTTTTCTTACGCATTTAAGTAAGGCAGGTATAATCCACTATTTGCTGTAATTGCTGTAAGGCTCTACAATTTTAAACCATTACAGCTTCATGCTGGTGATTGTAGGAAAAATATCCAAGAGGGATGTAGTTGGGGAAACTGCAGCAGACCACAGAATTAACCTGAAGTCCTGTCAGTTTGAGATGGACTCAGGACACTTCCCAGTGTGTCCTGAAGTACCTCAGTGTCGATTAAATTTAAATTATTGGCAAACGTTGCACAGTGGGCTTCAAAAAGCTTGTATCTTTATCCTAAGGACTGGGTTCTTTAATTGACATTTGAACACAAAGCTGCAGTTCATAGAGTAACTTCTTTTCATGGAGTTTAAGTTCACTGTGTTTTTGCACTGCTGTGTATCTGAAGCACTGTGGCATGTGCAGGGTGGTTGGGGGTGGGTTGGTCTGTTTGCCACTGGCATGTGCAGTGTGGTTGGGGGTTTGTTGTGTGTTGTTTGTTGGTTTTTTTGTTGTTGTTTGTTTGTTTGTTTTAAAAGGAGGGGTTCTGGCTAATTGAGAGAATGATTTCTCTTTCTCATAGAGAAATGATCATCTACTCTAGCTCCTGGGAAAAGGTTCTGTGCCCAGAATAGGTCAGTTTAAAGTGTAGCTCTTGAAGATGAGCTCTGTTCTCCTCCATTAAGTTATTCTAGTGGTAAATTACTGATACAAAAAGCCTAGTGACATTTACTTGAGGTCAGTTTTAGTTCCAACATGAAGTTGTTGTATACCTCTGTCTGCAGACTTCTGAATAAGTACTTAAGCAAAGTAATGTAATTGCTTTGCTTCTCCTCAAGCTCACTACATTGTGATTCTCAAGTCTTGCATGAGATAAATTCTCCAACTAGTGGCTCCATTATATTCTCATGGTCCTCTTATAAATACTGTCAGTGAAGAAGTACTGCTTCTAATTGAACCTCTTCTTACACGTTAAAAATTGCAATAGCTTTTTTCCCCCCACTTCAACAAGGTGCTGAGCTTGTTTTGAGGCTTTTTAGATAAGAAGCTCTCTTCTGTTCCAGTCCCTAGTTGCGGCTTTTCAGGGTAGTATTATACTGAATCCTTCCTCCCTGATCTGTTTTATGATGACAGTAGAACATAACAGTTTAACTTAACCAGGTGGGTCAAAATTTTTGAACTTTAGTCTCATTCCTAGTCCCAGTTTCCTTATCCTGAGTTTACCTAAAAAGAATTCAGACTCAGTGCATGACTCTACTGACAGAGACCCCTTTGTCAAGAATATTGCTAAAAATGGCCCTGATCTCCCTTAATTGACAGCTGTACTTCATTAACTGGTTTCTAATGTGTATCCAGTTAAATAGCTGTATTCATATGCAGTTGATGAGGGGCAACCAGGATACCATACAGCCTAGTAGCTTTAGGATTTGCTTCTTTAAAAAGGGAAAGAAGAACTTTTTCACTTTGGAAGAAAGGACGTCACTGGTTTGGGGCTATCAGCAAGTGTAATCTAATTCTCCTTTGCCTTGACTAGTATGGATGTTAAAACAGCCAGTGTTCCTGGAATTCTGACCCTTCCCAGGATGAAGGATTCTTTGGAACCTGCCTGCCTTTTCTAAAACTTGTGGAAAATGAATGCTGTGAGTTCAGATCCCCTCAGCTACTTTGTTTTAAGAGCCAAGTCACTTAGATTTAGTGCTTTTGGGGGTTGGTTTTTTTTTTGAGACACTTTCTAGAATTGCACATCTTTAGTTAGTGGTGAGAAAACTTGTTATTTTCTCAGTAGCATGTGGGCTTTGGATACTGGCTTCTACTCCTTTACAAATACAGGAACAAAAAATTGCACTGAACAGTTTTCTCTTTTCTACAGTAATTCTTTTGTCTGCATGGCTGCTGAGGAGTAGCTTGTCATACCGCACATCTCGTGTCACCTTCTTTGGAGGTTATGTTCCAGTTTTTGTAATCTCTGCCTTTGCAATTTCAAATTTTGGTACAAACTTCAATTACAAGAAATGACAGTGACAGGGCAAATGTTACAGTACTTATATTAGCAAAGTATTCTATCTATAAGGTTTTTCCATCTAAGATAGGCCTTCACATTTTTCAAAAGGGACTGTTCTTGGGTATTGAAACCTAGCCATTTAAAAAAAACCAGCAACAAACTGTTACCTTAGTTAAATATGGGCCTGTAACTCCATTTAAAAACTGGATCTATCTTGTTTATTACTGTTTTCCAGTTTAGTGGGTAGCTGTAATGCAGAACACATCACTGTTATGTTGGAGTCACTTTAGCTTAGTGTTGAAAAGGTAGTATTGGAAGTCGTGTTACAAAGGGATGCTGTCGACTCAACTATAAAGCTTTCTGTAACTTTTCACTGAGGCTCACTGCTGCAGACTGGTATCAAGAAATTAGGACTGAGGTGTCTAAAGGAGGAAAATAAAACAGGTATCTGCCGGGGTGTACTTGAGAAGGGGAGACATTGGCAATTTTTTTTTGCTGTTAATAAATGTACTGGGAAGAAGAATGTGAGTTCTAATTCCAGATGGTGAAGTCTGGCATTTTTTTTGGATTATTTTTAGGGGGGGAGGGTGTGGGGTGAGTGGTTGTGTGTAATCCCCCCATCATCCTAATTCTAAAAAAGATAGTGTTGGGGAACTGGCAATATCTTTTGAAAAGATCTTCTCCATCTAGAAACTCTTTGCATTGCATAGAGGAAATGTTGGTATTGTTAATTACCAACATGATGTTAAGCTGTGTGACAGGTAAACATAGAGCTTTTGATACATCAGTAAGTTCCAATCTTCAGCTTAAGCTTACAAGAAACTCTACTAAGATATTTTTGATTCCCCAGTGAAGGTGGTGTTTTCAAGGCTCATCTTACTTTCCCAAAAGACTATCCACTGAGGCCGCCAAAAATGAAATTCATCACAGAAATCTGGCATCCGAATGGTAAGAAATGTCAAAATTTCAATTTCTTTTTGCAATTAAGAGCTAAAAATGCAGTGAGGACAAATGGATACACTTCTGTTCATGTTAGAAATATGAAACTCTACATTTACTTTGCCATCTTCACTTCATAAAGAAGTAATAACCATGGCAGGCTTTTTTAATAGTGCTGCTCTGAGAGACTGCTCCAAAAGTATTTTCAGAAGCTACTAAAAGTAGCTTCTTGAATTCCTGGTAACTGTTCAGGTTTGATGGTTTTTGTTTTGTTCTGGTTTTTTTCTTCCCCTAAGTGTGAAATTCTGGTCTGAGGAGAAACTTGATGTCTATAGTTGTCTTTTGTTATACCTTCAAATATTTCATCTTAGTATTACTAACTTGGCAGTTCAGTATAGAAAGCCCAAGGTTGTCCTGCTCCGGTGGATCATGAAAGGAAATAACAGCATCTTTTAGTCCCTCCAAAGAAGACTCCTCCTAATGTTCCATTTACTTGTGGACTGCTGGACATAGATGGGAAGGTAAAATAAAATGGAAGAAGTTTTTACTGGGAAGGAAGAATGCTCTTCAGTTTCTAAAGTTGTTACTGAAGTTGTAGATGTTGAAAGCTGGGAGGAGACCAGACTAGCACAATGCTCCCATCTTAAAGGACAGAGGGAATATTTTGATGCTGTGTCAGTTCCAGCTCTGGAAATATCAGAGTCCTTGTCATGCAGTTTCTAATTCCAGCAGCTTAAATCATGTTCCAATATATTGCAGTAAGATCCAGCTGATGCTGTTGCTATGGAAAAAAAGTCACTCTCTAGTATGCTGAACTTAACAGAAAAAGCTCCAGTGGAAGCCCTTCTAAATAGTCTTGAAAGTTGCAGCATGATGTTAGAATTAAGTTCTTCCTCCCCATGTGCCTTCTCTGCCAGAAGTCCAGGCAAGCCCTATTTATTACAGATAGAGTTCTGTAATAGTTAATTACTTTCCTTTTTTTATAGTTTCTTCACTAACATGTTTTCAGACTAGCTGGAGTGAAGATTAACAGTTCCATAACTATCCTGAAGAAATGCCAGCATGTTGTTCATTACTGAAATATGCCTTATTCTATTTTGTAGTTGACAAGAATGGTGATGTCTGCATTTCAATTCTTCATGAGCCTGGAGAAGACAAATATGGCTATGAAAAACCTGAGGAACGCTGGCTTCCCATTCACACAGTGGAAACTATAATGATTAGTGTTATTTCTATGCTGGCAGATCCCAATGGTGATTCTCCTGCTAATGTTGATGCAGCGGTAAGATTTTTTTTTTTGGTCTGGTAATTATTTTCAGTGTAGAAACCTAAACTTGCAGTGGAGTTTTGCTTCTAGTTTGACAAACAGTGCAGTAACTTCTGGAAGAACCTTTTATATCACAGGCTAAGGCTACCTTCTTGTTGGGAAAAGCAGTCATGTTGTCAAACAGAATTACTAGTTAGCCCTGGGAAGTTTCTTACAGATTGCAGAGCAAAGATGCTGTCAAAATTCATAGGCAGTGGTTTAATTTCTCCTATACAGTAACGAATTTATTTATAGTAAATAACTTGTGCACAGAGATAATTGATGGATAAACTTCAGCTCCTTTAGTCTTAAAAAATTCAAGGAAGCGGGCTGTAAAATCCTGTGTGGCTATATACACGTAGTGGTTACAACTGTCATTAAGTTTAGCTGCAGAAGTTAATGTATTCTGGAATCTTTTTTGGTTCCTAGTATATTATTGGTATATGTACTAAAATTTTTGTTTTGCGAATGATATAACCTGTTAGGAGATTTATTGATTTGAATGGAAGGAGAAAATGTGATGAGGTCCCTCAGTATAATTATGTTGTGACATTTTATATCCAGTTTTCTACAGCAGTCTTCCTGGATCATGGGTTAAAGCAGTAGGTTTGACTGTGTAGGTCTGCTTTGAGAATGTACTTTGAAAGCTTCCATCTGGCCTTCAACTATGGAGGAAGTGTTGTCCCAGACTAGAATGACTGGCTAAGGAATGAGGAAGAATGGCCTGGTTTATAGTTGAAGATTAGGGTGAATCTGCAGTATGGATTCTGTCATGAGATGCATTTCATGCAGTGTAGTGTTTCTGGAGCCTGGCCTGTTCTGAGTGGGTGTATAAATACAGCTATCGGCTCTCTAGAAGAGCTGTGTTTATAGCAGAATAGCAATTAGACTAATAACTATTTGTGGTGGGGAGGGAAAAAGTTCTCATTGCTGGGGGGGGGGAGTAGGGGAACAGACTTCAAGCCCCATTCATCTGAGATATGCCAACATACTTTCCTTTGAATTATTGTTGAATTGCAGTTCAGCAGTGACTAATACATGCTATCCTCTCACAAAAGAGAAGTTTTTAGGTCTTTTGACTGGGGGAGCAAGGAAAAGGGAGGTGGTAATCAGAAGATGCGAAGTTTTCTAGAGGAATGCTAACTTGCTCTGTCAAGCTAGCTATGCCTTCCCAAAATGGGTGGGAGTTTAGTTTCCTGAAGCCTTTGATCTACTATGCTGTTAATATTTCCAAAGGTGGTTGAGCTCTGCTGAAAAATGATCATGGGAATAGTCTCATGTGGAACAAACTTAATGAGAAGAAAAACAAAGACAAAAAGTTGTAGTGAAGAATTCCCTCATATAACCTTCTTATAAGCGTTGGACCTCCCCTTCCTGTGTCAAGTTATTGGTGGAAACAAATATCCAGGACACAGGGACATTTTATGCTGGCAAACCTGAGAGTACTGGAAGGAGCGAGTTGTTAATGAAATGCTAAAAGTACAATTAGAATTCCTCAGTTTACAAACTCATATATGTTGAATGTAGCTGACCGAACACTGGAGAAAGCTTGTACTTTTAGCTATGTTTGTCACCTTTCTGGTGTCACAGGCTTTTTAATCTTTCTGTGTTGTGTCCCGCTTTCTGCCAGCTACTACAGGAGTGATTTTTTTTTTTTTTTTGTTTGGGTTTTTTTGGGGTTTGTGTGGGTTGGTTTTTTGGTGGTTTTTTGTTTGTTTGTTTCCCCTCGGAGAGAGATGTTAGATAGACTATGAAGTTGTTTACCTGAACCTTAGAGTAAAGGTTGAAAACGTCTTAAGAAAACACAGTATTTTCTAGCCCAGCTTGAAGGAACAAAAAACTTAAATCCAAATCTGACTGTAAGGGCAGTACTGAGACATTGCTTTGGATGCTAGGAACTGTTTTTCTGACTGTAGTATTAGATGTTTCAAGTAACTTTTAAACTTAATGTGCTGCTTGAGCAGCTTAGCCTCTCCTGCTGGATTGTAAATTGCATCCTCTTCATAATAACCAGAACATACTCATCAGGGTAATGAGGAATCAGCAGCTCATGTGCTTTATTCTGAGCTGCTATCAAGATGTCTTTCTACTTGGTTTACTAAGTACAAGTTTACTGCAGCAACAGTGTTTGGCAGTTACTAAAAGATACTTTGTCTGCTTCCATTAATTTCTGGTTTTAAGTGAGTGTAGAGCATAAGGTATTACAGACAGGTCAGAGCAGGGGATATAGCTGCTTCCTGGAAAACTGAACTATGCATGTTAGAGTATTGTCTCTTGGAGCAGGAGAAAAATGAGGGACAGGAGCCTGAATAGGTACTGAGAAGCAAATAGAACAGCTCATGACCTAAAATGAGAGTTTTGGAGAGATTTCTGTCAAATTGGGAACTTTGCTATTCAGTTCTTAACACTTCCTTCGTAGAACTACAAATATGAAATGTAGAAACAAAAACTAAGAATCTGAAGCTAGGAGGGCACAAATTCAATGCTTTTCTTGGCCTTAAGCTGTCTTGTGTAAGCTGTTTTGTGTCCCAATCCAAGGAACCAAATGCTTGCTGTATTAATTGCTGAAAAAGAACAAATTAATTAGTAGCTTTATTTGTGATTTCACTGGAAAGATAAGACATGCTGGGCTTTCCAACATGCTGACTGGCTAGGTGACCTTGGCGGTGGTGAATGTTAGGATATACCAGTTGTCCTAATTTTCTTTCACTCAAATGTGCTACAACTTTCACTCCAAGAAGGGGTAAAAAGGTGTTGCGTGCTAGGTTGCTTCAGGTTAAACGGTGTGGTGGTTTTTGTTTTGTTTTGTTTTGAAACCCCTTCCCTCACCCCTGCAGTAAGAATATATTGCTTATATCAAAAACTAAGAACTGTAGAACTTATTTCATGAAATAAGGGGTTCTTCATATTTTCCCACCACTTCTTGCCTGACTGTAAGGCAGTACTCAACATGTCGACCTTAGTCACATCATATGATGCTCCTATGCTTTCATCTGAGCTCACCATGAGGCTGGCACAAAATACTTAAAACTGGCTGCACTTTTTCCTGTGGGTTTTTGTGATACCATGGTGTGCACATCTCTAGGTTCAGACTTAACCTCTTGCTTATCTTCCTGTTCATCTTTATCTTTGTTCTTCATCTATGCAGTTCTGAAATCAGATACCTGTCACAGAGACCATCCCCATAGGTGTGCTGAGCATTCTGTTAAGGTCTTTCTCATGGAGCCAATATCTTGCAGCCGTATCTAACTAGAAGATGTTTTCTTTCTAAGGACGCTGCTGTGCCTCTTCTGAATACTGTGACTTCCGTATTTCTATCGTGGAGTGTCCTGACTAGATAGAGAGGGAGTTGAAACTGTCTTAAAAAAAACCAACAAATAAATCTCAGAATACCTACTGGCTCCGCAGTAGCTGCGTACCTTTTTCCATCATTGCAGTTAAAGACACTTTCTCTAATCCATAACAATAGCTTGTGGCCTACAGTTTGATTTTACTGCTACTTTGTAGACTGAAGGAAAGAGATTTCAACCTAAACATAGTGAAATATTGGTAGCCACCAGGTTAGTCTTGGGGAAAGGCTGCGTCCTCACTGTCTTGTGAGCAGCTTGCATAGAAACCCAGAGCAAGCTTTCAAAAGTCCTGAATGTCACAGGTTTTCAGCGACTAGCGCGATGATTGTAGGCAAATTTAGGTGTTGACTAGATGGCTAATGTTTGAAAACATAAACGCCAAGAGTCTTCCTAGAACTTGTACATTGTTATAGGACTGACATCTGAAAGCTGTCTATTCAATTACAGAAAGAATGGAGAGAAGACAGAAATGGAGAATTTAAAAGAAAAGTTGCCCGCTGTGTAAGAAAAAGCCAAGAAACTGCTTTTGAGTGACACTTATTCAGCAGCTAGTAGCTTCACTTTTTTCAGGGTAAGTATCCTTCTAAAGACAAGTCAACTTACCTGAGTTGAGGATTTCCTGCCTAAGTGTTGCTGAACTGATTTCCCTCCTCCCCCCTCAAAACAAAAAAAAAACCCCAAACCTTTCTTCTCAGCTGCATGGTCTCAGTGGAGTTCTTTGGCTGTATGTGATACTTTAAAGACTGAAAGAATTTCAAGTGCAGTAACAGCCCCTTCTGCCAAGATTGGGGAACTTCTCTAGTACTCTTGCATTTATGCTGTTCAGAAGTTGAAATTCTCTTTATCTATATTCATCCTGCTTTATTAATAGTGCTTAGGGGTTACTAGAGCTGTAATAGAAGGGAGAAATCATTCTTTCATGTTCGTTACTGTGAAGAACACTTGTTTGAATCTTAAAAGCATCTGGTCTTGCTATCTGAAGTTCATTTACATATATATGGAGTTTTATCTTACAGATGTTGGTGGCATGTTGCATGTAGGTTTTAAAGAAGACTTCAGTGACGTTGTTAGGAACCATTTGGAAAGGATTGCTTCAGCTATTTGTGAGAATTTTAATAGAAAGTCTACTAGTATATCAGAAAGGATCAAGTTGAGATATTACCCTTCAATAACATAAAGAAAGGTGGTATTCTGTTCAGCAGCCCAGAACATTTTGCTGACGAAGGCTTAGGAGTAGCTTCAGCTTGGAAACTGAACTGTAGCATATCTGAGAGCCTGGACAAGTTCTAACCTGATAGTAGCTGATGAGATATTTGCACTTCATGCCACCCTGTTAAAAACGAACTTCTGACTCAAGATACTTACTCTAATTTGAAAAATCCATTCCTAGTTTTAATGGAACTTTTTTTTTAACAACAAGCTCTTGTAGAAAGCTCTGTATTAAAACATGGGCCTTATACCTGGCCTTTGGTCACTTTAATCTTGGTATGCCAAGGAAAAAGTTCTTCAACTAGCTAATAATTTCCTACTTTTGATTTTTCAAAGCAAAACAGAGCTTCATGTTGAAGCTGCCTTTTCTTAATGGTTGGTTTGGCAAATAAACTATTCTGACCCATTTGGCTGGAGAGGCCCCAAACCATACGTACTAGTTAGCTT
Organism: Cariama cristata; assembly: GCF_000690535.1. Classification (NCBI taxonomy): domain Eukaryota; kingdom Metazoa; phylum Chordata; class Aves; order Cariamiformes; family Cariamidae; genus Cariama; species Cariama cristata. The sequence goes on from NW_009616492.1 coordinate 23,383, forward strand.
CAGTGTACAAAACTTGAGGAGGGGGAGAAATATGGCACTGTCTGTAGTTTAAAGGGGTTGTACTATCTGAACAACTAGAACAGCGTACTAAATACTCCTGCTAGTTAGTTTTTCTTCACCAAGGTTGTACAGGAGATACTTCCTTTCTTATACTTTTGTAAGAATAGTGGGGTTTGGGGGTGGAGGAAGGCTCCATCTGTAACAAACTAGTACTGCAGTATATCTTCTCTGCAGAAATGCTTGATTGAATGGAAATTTTTCCAGTATAGAGAAAGCATGGAAAATGCTTAATATTGATCAAAAGACTAAGCAAAGGAACTGAATGTTTTGTACGACTGCCTATAACTAGAGTGTAAGAATTGTTAATGCAGCTGACAGTTTTTTCTGTTTTAGAGAAAGGGAGTAACTGAGTAACACTCCAGAGTATCCTTAACTAACCTCAGCTCTGTTGCCATGTTAAACTTGGCCATAGTGAAACAATGCTCATGACAAATACTTAAGTAATTGGCTGTGTTGCTTTTTTGGAAGGCAAAAGCTTTTCTAAGTCCCGGTGACTCCTCCTAAGTAAGTGATGGGCAATGAATTGGATGAGAAGGGGCCATATAGCTGGTTTCAAACAAGCACAATCTGACTTGGTAGCTGTGGTGTTATTGCTTAATGAAGCACTGCTGTGCCATTTTGTACTGCACTTCGCTGTTGAAGCAGCATCCACCATTCACAGTAAGTGATGCACGGAAGTTTCAATGATAAATCTACAAGTCTTTAGCCCTATGTGTGAAAAATCCAACGTTTATACACTGTGCACTTCACAAGCAGTGTGAATAACAGGAGCCTGAAAGTCTGATAGTTGAGCTTGTGGATACACAGTATGCTGAACTAACTCAAGTTTTTCTCAGGTGATGATTTTGGATTTATGCATCTTCTGTTTAGAGGTATGTAAAGTTCTTGAACAAGTAATGATTGTCTTCCTTGAGCTTGAAACACTAATTAACATCTTAAAATAATAGAGGATGATGAGGGGTTTTATTTTAATGTCTGTGATTCCTTTCTAGGTCTCCAATTGAGAAACATGGCACTGTTTTTTTTCCTGCACTCTACCCACCTATTGCTGGACTTCTGTTGTTACAAGTTGGCAAACACTGGCTGGAACTGGGCTGCAATAAAACATGCCAGTTATCAATGCTGACAAGAGCCTAACAAGTGCCAACACAAGATGATTACGCATTTTGAAATCTAATGAACTGCTTTAACCTTCAGGAAGAATTGTAAAGATGTGTACATAGCACAACATGATCCGGATAATATATTTACTGTTCATGTACATCCACAAATACACATTGTACCAAATAATGCTGTCTGTAGTTAGGAATAGAATCGTGTAAATTCTAAAGATTTTAGCAGGTTTTTCTCTCCCTATTCATTGTTTCCTATCAGTTTAAAAAAAAAAAAAACCAACAAAAAAACAACAAAACAACAACTTGTGAAGCATGTCAAACTAAAACCAATTAGGATAAAGTTGGTTTGTTTCCCTCCCCCCACTTTAATTTTCCTTTGACCCACTGAGGCTTAATTAAAATCTCTTGCTTATTAAAGTTTAGTATCTCTCTTTTTGGTGTTAGGAAATGTGCTCCCTTTTATTTCCCCCATCAGAACTTAAAATTTTCCCAATTAAACCCTGAAAGGATTTGCTATCGATTACTTGTGTCTTCTTTTGTGATGACCTTTGTAGTCTCAAAGGTGCTTTTTTGTTTGTTTTTTTTTTTTTTTTTTTTTCCCCTTTTTTTTTTTTTTTTTTTTTTTTTTTTTTAGCATTACTCTCAGAATGGAATTGCACATACTTCTTGAATTGGGTATAGCAATAAAACTGGCCATGGAGTGCCCTGGAGCAGCCTGCTGGATTTTTAACTTCCAAGGGACTTGAGTGCTTTCATTTGGAAGTTCAGTTGACTAAGTTAGTCCAAGATAGGAATGAGCTGCTTTTTATGGGTGAACTTTTTTTTTTTGCCTTTTTCATTGCCTGTTTGTGGGGCTGGGTATGTGTGGGGGAGGCTTGTTTTTTCTCAAGGTTGAATTCAAGCATGCACATCTGTAGGCTTTCAAATGACTAACTTCTGGGTTTGGTATCAAAAATATTTCCCTCCTTTTCCCTTCTTTCTTCTGTGGCCCTTCATATTCTTTGCCTTCTACTTCAGAGTTTTCCTCACCTAATGTACAAAGAAAATTGCGATGTATATTTTCATGTAATTTGATTTTTGGAATTCTGTCACCTTCTGTAGTGAGTTCTTCCAAAATATAATTTTTTCCAATAATAATGTGTCAAACTGGCTGTCTTGAGTATCTAAATAGGAAGAGTAACTGCAGTTGGAGCACAACTTACCTGAACATCTTCAACGACATAACATCAGCAAACATTTGTTGAATTTGACATACTGTATTTAATCTCAAAATAATTAAAAAGCAAACAAAACACTTACCTTTCTTCCTATTGTAACCATCTTTGGCCCTCCTGTGAGCAAATAATAATCTTGGGAGTATCTGGTAACAAGAGTTTTCCAAGCCTACCTGAAATACCTTTCAACCAAAGAAACTTTATAGAGGAACTTGCAACTATTGGACTGTGCTCTGCTCTGTCACAGGTTTACCACAGCTTTTAACAGCACAGTAGCCCACTAATAAATCAAGCGTTCCAATGCAGTGTTAAAGAGTCATCTTGTAAGAAGCCTTCAGTGCTGATTTGCTGGCTGGCTGGACTTGGGTTCACGTTGCTGTGCCACATGCATATACTAAAAGGCCTATTACAGGTTTCTGGGGAGGAAGGAGATGACAGTTATTAGTGGCAAGACAGCCATATGGGTCAAAAAAAGCCATTAAGTAAGTATAAGATGACTTACAAGTAAAGGTATTACTTCCTCCTACAGGTCATTTGGATAAACATAGCTGTGTTTTATGTCCATATTTACATATTTGGTAACCAATTATTTTGAGACATCATTAGTTAAATTTGCTTTTAATTGGATAGCCTCCTCGTGTAGGCAGGCAGTACTTCAGAGCTGTTAGTGCCCAGATGCAATAGCTGATTTTAGTTCCTGTTTGAGTGCTTGTCTGAAATTGCTTGAGAGGTTTTTTGCCCACCAGCTGGCTACCCTTTTTCACTTGTCTAAGAGTTGGAACTGTGCAGAATCTCAGTGGCATGGTGCCGTTCTTTCCATAAACAAAACATTGGGAAGAAACTACTCTTACTAAACCTAGCAGTGGACTTCTTCCCCCATGGGCTGCCTTTCCTTTTCCCTTTCCACAGTGCATCTGAAGAGCTGGCAGCAATTCAAGATCATCGGTACTTGCTGCTTTCAGCAAGTTCAACGTTCTCTGTTTTGTCTTCTTAAGTAACACATACGGGTCACAACTGACTCATCTGTAAACTTCACAGAATAGTGTAAAGCTTTATTTTTCTCATTTGTTCTCCAGAAGAGCTGCTTGTTTTGGTCTTTAAGGGACAGGCCTGGAAATGTTAGTCTTGCATCAGAGGCATGGAAGAACTGTTAATTCCACAGCAGTGTTAGTTCCTGTCTTTAAGTAAATTACTCGCATATAAACCCACTTCTCTTTGGCTTACCCAGATGGTTTGTGATTCCCCATGACCCAGATACTCCAAAGGAGGGGGCGTTACGGTGGGATACTGTTAAGACGTACAAGCTGCAGGTATGGCTGATGCCCAGTGACTTAATGAAAGAGGCAGCTGAGGGTCTCCTGCCAAATGCTGGGGTTGTAGAAAGCCTCTGGAAGGCATGGCCGATGGCCTATTTCCCTTTTCTGTGATCACAGTTGGCTTTTTGTTTGTGTTTGCCCCACACATGAAAGGGATCTGGTTATGAGGGCTAATGATACGACCAGAAATTTCTGCTTAGCCTCAAGATAGGAACACCATTGAAGAGATGCAGTACGTACAAGCAGCGCTAGAATATATGTTGAACAATCAAGTAAACCAGCATTCTTACTCAGTTTCACTTGTACCAAGATCTTGTATCTAGTTTGGTTTGTGTAGGCTGTCAGCATACTGGATGATCAATTACAATTTTTCTAGTTGTCTGGAGGCTTGTAATTATGGCTGAGTTCTTGTGCTGTTTTTTCCCCCCAACACATGATGGCCTGCTTTCCCAATAACACTGCATCACTGAGGGAAAAGGAAAAGCAAAGCATGGAATTTTGATAAATATCAAAGTAGTATGGCCATCCTAATTACTTTTTTATATTTTTCCATGCTGCCCCTTATGCATCAGAGAAGATCTCTGTAAAAATCAGAAGGGCTGTTGAGCTGACATGCTAAAATTCTTTCCTGCTGTGATGCCTAGAAAACGCTTATTGAACCTAGATGATCAATAAATGGAGAACATTAATTCTGAAGTCATTGTAAGTGTATTTTGGTTTTTTGGTAGGCCGATGGGGGGTGGACTTCTTATTGCGTCTACCATCTGGTGCGCTGCTCTTGGTACAGTGCCATCACATTGCAAACAGAGGAGCGCCACAAGTCTTACAATTTCTTTGTATCTTCAGGAACATGTATGAGTGATTTCAAGCCAAACCAGAAGGTGCTTGGTTTTTAAAGAGAGGCTGTAATAAGACGGCTTCCTGCCCAGGCAAATTCTCAACAGAAGACAAGATTGCCGATTCCCCAGATGCAAAACATAGCAGTAGTTTGAAATCTGATCTCTCAGAAATTCAACTAACACTAAATCTGATCGGCCAGTAATAACTGTTTCCTTGCAGTTACTCAAGATGATCAATAGCACCCGTAAAGCAGTGGTGTAAGTTAGCTATGTAGTATACATTTGTCATTGAGCTGTAAAAAATGAGATGTGTTTCATCATATGTCTAGAAACTATAGCCTGTGGCTCTCCTAGGTCTAAGCCTAGTTCTGGTTTCGCTGTTTTATCGAACAGGCACAGAAAACTAAAGTATGAGGCAGAGCACAGAGCAACTTTTTGAACATCACTTAGTGGTGAAGTCAGGAGAAAATGATGTCTGTAAAACAATACTGTGCATAATGTATTCAAAAATTTATTTGAAATTTTCTCTTTAAAGCAAACAAAAAATGGCTGTTGGATCAGCATAGAATATTTTGGTATTGCTGTTGCATCTAGGCAGAAAAGATCATGAGCCATGAAGACAGTCGAGGGTTGGCTGTGTTCTACACACGGCTCGAGAAAATGATCTTGTTGCTGTTACTTGGTCATTACCTGTCTCGACTCAACCACACTCTTTACCCACCAGGCACAGACCCAGCGGCCAGGACTGTTGACTGAAACAAAAGCAGTATGTGCAGGAACTGAAGTAACGATGATGCGAGCTAATAGCTGTGCGCTAAAGAGACCCCTTCAGATTGAAAACCCGTGATGGCACTTCCGTTAGCCGTACTGGACCTGGGTGAGCGGGAGAAGGCACGTGTGCCTTTTGGGGTGTGCTAAGGCCAGTGCGCGACGGAGGCTTTCAAGGCAAGCCAGACTGCAGGTGAAGCGAAGGCCGCCGTCACGCCCTGTCCCCGGGTGCGTTTTCCTTCAGCATTTCCCAGCCCTCCAGCTCCGACCGTCAGCGTTTTGCTGCAAACGCGGCCATCGCGCCGTTCAACAGCAAACACGAGGCACCGGCAGGGATCAGCCGGGCAGGGAGCCTTATCTAAGGGAGGGGCAGAGAAACCCCCAGGGAGGTTA
>NW_009616493.1:0-1277 GCF_000690535.1 Cariama cristata
ATGTGCCGTGGGGGCATGGCTGGTCCTCACCTCTCAGAGGGCACAGGGGGAACCTGGACCCATGAAGCTGGCACTGCAGATGCGGTGAGGCAACCCCCTTGCCCTCCCGCAGCGTTGCTGCACCTGGTAGATCCTACCCAAAGTGGTCTCCTGATCCCTAATGTGTTTTTTTTTTCCTGCTAAATTTCTTCTTGGTTTTGGTATGAAAGTCAGGAGATTCCTTTTTCTGTTAGGTTAGCTAGGGTGTTTTTGACATTCAGAGATGGCATAAAGGGGTTTTTGCCTTTGAACTCTCTAGCCTAGCAGAAGCAGTTATTTCAACAAAATTAATTTTACCTTGCTGCCTGAATAAAATGTTTCTGAATATTTCTGTCTCTGAGGAGTTGCTTGAAAATGCCAGCTTTCATTTGGATAGAATATGTTGAATCAATAATATTCATAATTAATCTCTACAACCTCTCCTAGGTGGAGGAACCCCATGCCTGTCCCACCAGTATGCTTTTACCTCAGCCGAAGGTAAAGACCCTTTTAACTGCATTCCCATCAGTTTCTCCCTGATGAGATAACCAAGCTGCACCGTGCTTCACTTCCATGGTGCAGAAGCGTGTCTGCCGGGAGCACAAGAGCCCATCACTGGGTCCCTCTCTCGGCACAGCCATTCATTCACAAAGATCGGCATAAACCTGGGCTGAACTGCGGCCAGGAGCGGGGATGGAAGCATCCGTATCCCGTTACCAACCTCCTGAGCTGCTTAATCCCTGCAGCTGAAAGCTGACCTGCAACAGATGGCATTTCAGCAGTTTCCAAGAGTCAGAGATGTCCAGGCGTGGTATATTCAACATACAGGGCCAGTTTCTCAGCGAGCGTGAGTAGCCCCAGCTCTGTTGACACCATCAGGATTACACTGATTCGTGCTGTAGATAGAATCAGGCCCTAATTTTTTTTAATTCGTCACGGCTCATGTTTCACATGACATGGAGGCAGATTTTTGAGTCAAGAGGCCTTTTGTTACTGTATTCCTGAATATCTCAGTATCTGATGTGCCAAAAGCAAAATGGCTCTTGACTCTCATTTCCTCTGGGCTGCCTTTTCACCAGCGGCTTAGGCTTGATTTACGCTGCTGTCAGTGGATAACGAGGCCCATCTGCTTGGGGATGTCAGGGCATCGTTACTTTTGGAGACAGTTCACCAAATCACGGAATCATAGAATGGTTTGGTTGGAGGGGACCTTAAAGCCCATCCAGTTCCAACCCCCTGCCATGGGCAGGGAACGCTCC
>NW_009616493.1:2027-12561 GCF_000690535.1 Cariama cristata
CCCCCCGTCTCAGATACACATTCATATTTCTCCTGTCTTTATCTTGCTGGGCTTTTTAGCAAGAGCTGAATGCACCTTAATGCTGTAAGATATGAAGATACTATCCTTAAAAGAGAGTCTGGCAGGAGGAAAGACAGCTTCATGCATGAGTAAAGTGGTGTTTATATTAATGGTCTTCCAATTAGCAAAAAGCAATCAAAGTTTTACTTGATTTTTACAAACCTTCATTTGGGGTTCAGGGCTCATTCTTCCTGCAGGAGACCTGGAAAACGTGGCTTGCTTTGGCATTTCAGCAGCATTTTCTGGCACGTCTAGGATTTATCGTTGGTTTGATGAAGTTAAAGCTGGCACACATTTTCTGCGGGTGGAGCATTTGAGCAGACAGGTTTATACAATTCCAAAGAACTGCATCAGACTGGAGCAGAACGTGATTTAAAGATAATCTGCAGAAGGTGGAGTGTTATGAGAGAAGAGAGAAAAATACATATAAAATAAATTCAAGCACTAGATTAGATGCCTTCCTCGCTTTGCTACTTGTTCACACTCTTGCAGTCTGTGGCATCCTCTAAATGGAAGGTAGGCACTCTAAATCAAAGCAAATGTTTTCTCTCTCGTTTCTGACACGACTTGATGTTTCCATAGATGGGCTGGCAAATCAGGTAGGCTGTAACCATCTTCTCACCCACGATGCTGTAGTCGAAGTTACTGCTGTAGCCGTGGCTGCCTGTGCTTCAGAGGCACGGCACTGCTGAAAGGCGAGGATGGCGTGGGGGGACCGGGACCCCATGTCCTGCCTGGCTGCCATGAGCTTGCTGCGTGAGATGAAACATCACGCTCACATCCACTTTCCCGTGACGGCTCAGATGTTGTCACTGCCCAGACCTTCAGTGAAAACTGGAAGGGTGCCATACCATTATTTCCAATGTAAACGGGAGCTCTTTAGTTGTTGGCTGTGTGTCCCAGCTCATGGTGAACATAAGCTTGCTGGCATTTGTTTATGAGTAACATAACGCTCTACCGTGGCTTCTCTTCAATGATTTTTATTCATACGCTTTCTTGGTCGTGGCAGGGAGAGTCTTCTGCTTTTCTGTGATTCACAGCAAGTGAACTTTATCTTTTTATTCATAAAATTCCCAAATGATCAGGCATAAATGCCTCGTTCCTGCCACTATCCTCCCCAAGAGGCTTGTGTGCCAAAAAAAGACTTGGAGTTGGCTGACAAGTCATTTCCTGATTTGCAGCCGTTCCAGATTTACTCAGCTACCAGCCACCCCCACGATGAGCGTCGTTCCTGTTGGAATGGGAGCAGGCTTACTCCTGGTTTTTTTCTCTTCTCTGCTATGGGTTTAAGCCTGCCAGGTGCTGAACCTTAATTCCTGCAGAAGCTATCAGTGAATTCTGACTTTTGTCATACAATTGGGTGATGATGTGACATCTGGATCTCCTACATGCTGGAAGTATTAACCCCTTTTGAACCTTAATCTGTAGCAGATGGCTATGGCCCACGAATAAGGTTTATTCCCACTCCAGTATTATCAAGGAAAGGATGCAGAATGCTTTCTTTCCCTTACCTAAATGATGTAGACACCAAAGACCCAGAAAGTGATGAAGAACACCTTTGTTCCCTAAGTATCTAAATGTCCCTATGCACCTCAGCATTTGGTCCCAAAGTTTCCTAGGTCCATAGGCGCAGGAGCACACAGAGAAGCCTGCGAGCCTGGGCTCTGGGTGCACAGCACCTGCACGTGTGCCACTGTAATGCAGAGACAAGGCAAAATCAGCCTTTCTCTCCCCAAATCCTAGCATGGGCCTGCTCCTTAGATGTGTTCGGATCTATTATATAGAAGCCTAGGGTAAGGAGGTGGTCAGACTTGTTAAAAATAGCCTAGCAATTGTATACCCATAGGTATCATCCTCGAAAGACCTCATCTGCTCTCCTGGTGGTTGTGCCACCAGTTGAGAGGACATCTGTAAAAGTTTGCACGTGCCTCCTGTTGAAGCTGGGGCACAGTCAGCTCAACTAGGGTCAAAAGAAGGTCCCCTGGAAGTAGCCGTAGGATAAGTGATGACTACTTTTTGCCACATTGGTTGCAGAAGCAATCTGCCCATTTTAAGGAAACTCAAGCCTGAAATGTGTAGCCAGCGTGACATAGGAGTGTCACTGGTACTTGCAATGGCCAACATACATGTTTTATGGAATTTTAGAATCATACAAGAGTTTCAGTTCTCATTTTGTTTAAATGAACTTTATAAACATTATGTTTGCAGAGAAAAACCTTGAGATGCAAACCCCGAAGAGTTGCCTGTCAATAGCCAAACAAAATTAACGATTATGTAATGACTTTTTAATTCTCAATATTTTTTTCAGCGTTGTTTTTTATTATTGCTTGGGTGCAGCAAGTGCTGAAAAACAGGATGCATAGCTGATTAAAGTAATCTTGAATTATGTGCTGAGTTTGATAGTAGGGATAGATAGGGACATAGGTCCTGTTGCTTTCTGTATCTGCAGATCCAGATCGTACCTGCACTGCTGTGCACTGCCCTGTGTGGGTACAGACACTAAAATGGACACGTTGAAAAACCGGCACAGTTTTCCTGATCTCCAGCAGAATTGCACAAAGGAGTTTGGCGTAGTGATGTGAGAGAGGCTGCATTGTGTCAGTCGTTTGAGCAATTGGCCCCTGGTCTTATCCTTAGCACATACTTAACACATCTTGCCAAATTATGCGGTTGCTTAGTAATGTGAACAAATATCCCCTGGAGATTCAATAACCAAACTCATTATCACTTGTCATGTAGGCCAGGAACTGCATCCAGATCTCCAGGAGTGAATGACTGGTGTGTTAACCTAGTCTCCTACTGCTAAAATAGCAGACTGAATATGTGCAAAGTCAGCTCCACACAGTGGGTGAAAATATGCCCTCAGTAAAAACAGAGAGATGCTCTATTAAAAATTATTCTCATTACATAGATTCCGTTATCTGAAATAAGTAGATGGGGAATTTAGCATTTGTTAATGTTTTGAAGAGAGACGTAAATGAAGACTGATTTTTAAAAAATTTTTTATTTTTGATCTTGCAAGCGAAGCAAGATGGTTAAGCATTGCAGAGGAAGAGGCGGTTGCGCATGCCATCATCTGCACTTCGGGAGGCCACTAAATCCCTTTGAAAACAGGATCTCGTTCCAATGTCACTTGTGGATGCTGTTAAGTGGGTCTACAGCACTCACCACAGCTGTGTGTGGAGGTACCTGACCTTGCTCCAGACAAGCTCGTTTGCTGCACCATAGCCACGCTGTCGGGGCTCATCACAACGTTGCTGACACCTTCCCAGGATCTGAGCCCGTATCCTGGTCAGAAACGTGCTGTGCTGCGGGGACATACCAGCTCCTCTGGGACCGGCTGGATGGCACTGCGTTGTGCGAACCATAAATGCGTGATCCAAAATTTTTGCAAAGTGCTCTACTTTGTCTCCCTCTCTTCAGCAGGTTCCTTCTGGTTCATCAGGAAAATGCAGAGAGTCAGCCAGTTTGCTTAACAATGATTTTGGCAGTGAATCCAATATTTGTAGATCTGCGTACTGAATACATATGCTGTTGGCTATAAAGATACCACATTTTTCACTCGTAAGCAATCCCAGCTGCATATATGGTTTTGGGACTTTTTTTATTTTATTTTATTCTGGAGTAAATTTCAGACCAGCTGCTCAGCGTACAAACGCAAGTTGGTTTAATTTGTGTAGATAACGTATGCATATCAGACATTGAGGGGGTGTGTGCACTCATAACGACGGGAGGTCAGAGGAGATGTGGAGATCGATAATTTGCCTGAACAAGGTCAATACTGGCAAACGTGGAAGGAAACATCTTAAGCTGCTCTTGGCCTTTCTTGTAATATCTGCTCAAGGGTAAAATGGGCTTGATCTCCCTTAAGCAGTATTTCCTATCACTTCCTCTGGACATAATTAACACAGGTTAATTATTTTTTAGAGTTCAGTCTACAGGATCTTTCCATTGTCATCAGCACTTTTCAACTTCTACTGAAATTACTTTGTCTGAAAGCAAGTTTGCAAAATTTCTTGCAATTTTCGTGTTAAAATAACCAATAACTGTTATAATGGAGACCAAATTGAGGGGATGACATCTTCTCAGTGCAATGTTTTGGAACCGGGTTTGATTTTACTCTTTTTTGTTCTATGGAGAAATTTGTATTTTGCAACTATTGAACACATAATTTCTCATTTCCTACCTGTGTGAGACGACATTGATCTAGTAGCTGCAGGATCTCACTACTGAACAGGTCTCCCATCTATCTGGGGAATTTTACAGTTATCAGGTTCTTGCAGGGGTAATGGCATGTTTAGTGCTCTAGAAGTATGAATCATTAGATATTTGCTACACTGATATGCCCAAAGGGATTTTTAAAGCTACTGTGACACTGCATCATGCTTACATCACCTTCATCTCATGCTGCATGACTTTTGCAGGTTGCGTGAAAAAGCTTCGATGGGGTGTTGGCATTCTTGCAAAGGTTGGGGTATTGGCCACGTCCAGAGCCGGGACACAAATCAGGGTGCACTGAGGCTCAAGAGTCATACCAAGTGTCTGCTTGGAAAGTCTTTGCCATGTGCTCTGGTTTGCATCAGTCTTTAGATCTGTGCTCAGGAAGAAGCTTTCTCCTCCATTCAAGTAGCAAAGTACTTTGGTGATGCGTTTTTGAATTTTTCTTGGTATCTATCATGCCATGTAGTAAGCAAGCCCTCTTACGAAGCTTTGCTGAGCTCCCTTCCTTCATCAGGGGCAGGACATTGGCAATGCTTCTGCTCTCTCCTACTGTCTTCATTTACTGTGTGAGAGTTACAGCTTCTGGTCATTGCTACTTAGTGTTAAGTTCATGAGAGCGTTTTGGGAGGTGTTTGCCTGTGGTGAACTGGAGCATATAGAAAAAATGTATGAGAACCTGAGAAATATATCTATTGCGACATTTCTTGTTGATTATAGAGCACTAGACTCAGCGGTCATGTGAGCGTCCAGTGGTCTCAAATGGGTCTCTGTCCATCACTTCTTGACTCTTCTCATAGTTGCCGGGATTCTGGATTTGCTCACACTTGCTTTGTTCCAGCCTGTACCGCTAGGCAATTGCAGTTGAGTTATTGTGCTGTGATGGACTTACACATAAGTTCTGGGCACAGACATATTCTTTCAAGTTCTAAATCCATAGAAACATTCAAACCAGAATGTGGACAATTCCTTAGTTGAGGCTCTGGCAGGCAGGGAGATGAGGTGGTGAAAAGAAAGCATTGGCATCATATGGAAATTAAATTCCTTTCCTTTGAAATTCAGCACAGTAATTCCCATCTGCTCAAGTGAGGGATCCAGCGCTCATTCTCAGACTTGGAGCTATCACTTACTGTCATACTGAAGCTGTGGTTTTAGGGTAGGGCTGAGCCTATAGAGCCCGTCTGGGGGCTGCTGCTGAAAAAGGAGGTGCTGGTTGCCATCTGAGCCCTCCCATCGGATGTGCGGTCCTGTTGCCTTCCTTGTGCAGAGCATTGTGCTTGTCTTGCAACCTGAGGAGTCAGCTTGGGGAGCTAAACCCACAAAGATATTAACCAGCAAAGCTTGCCTGAAGATGGGCTCACCCGTATCATAAAACCACACCCTTGGCCAGTCCTTTCTCAAGCTCTTTCTTCAAGGTCTCATTGCTGAGTCAAGGGGGTTGCAGCTTTCTCCAGCAGCTCCACGAAGGGGGATGTCTCAGAGAGAGACCACTTGCCCACATAGCACTCACTGTGATTTCACAAAAGCTACTTGCAAACCTTTAGTCTTCAGAGATATGCAGAGGTCCCATGACACATGTAACTATGAATAGCTTTTTGGAGGCGGTATGATGGAATAATTAGGGATAATGAGCAGGGAAACAAAGCTTAATTGGTTTTGATGTCATGGAAATACAGGATGTAGTCTTTTTCAGGGTACGGTTATATTTTTTCCGAGCAGTACTTAACTCCATACTTGACCCCTGTTTTGCAGGTATCTCACTCCCATACCAGGATCCACTGTCCCGAAGTGGTCACCCAAGCTTATCACCCCGTGAGAAGAGTTAGGGCAGGCTGGGAGCCTGCCGAAGGAGGGGAGAGGGGAAGCCAGCGTGCTGAATTAGCAGCTGGGGAAGTGCTGAGGATGGCAGCGTGTCTTGCTTCTGCCCCTCTCAGGGGCCAAAGTCTCTCCTTCCTTTTGAGAGCTATGCCCTGGTCCTTTCCTGAAGTTAAGTGTCTAAAATCTGACTTTGAAAAGCAAAATGCTCATCAGTTTTATAGCATGGCCGGAGGAGAAGCTAGTGCTCCTATTTTATACAATATTCCAGCCATTATAGCATCAACCGAGGGTAGAGGCACAGGAGTTCAATTCTATTCTGAAGGGATTTGAAACCATACAGAAGATGAATAAGTAATAAAAATGTATACACCAGCACTATTTTGCTTTGTTGTTAGGTCTTTTTCTACTGCTAATATGCAATATGTCTAATTGTAAGCCATTTCTTTATCAGCTGTGAAAACTATTTCAGTAAAACCAGTTTATTTCACCAAGTTAGACAGTTGCCTTCTTAAACCTGGAAAAGAAATGCCCAGGCATCCCATTGTTATTGTTTTGAATTATTTATAGTCTGTAGCATTTTACAAGAGATTCAAAAAGCAAATGCATCCCCTATTTTAAATACTACTGGGTGGTAAAAGATGCATGCAATGCAGTATAGGATTGCTATCATAGCATTTCCCCTGGTGTCACTTGCCATGGAACTTGCCTGTGCTGCCGCGACAGTGACAATCGGGAATGCTGTCATCATGGGCAGTGGGGGAGCTCTTGATTTATTTACATTCATGTAAGCAAAGTCGGAAGCAGGCCTTGGAAAACGTTAAGGTCATTGCATCTAGCGAGGTGTAGCTGCAGTTTTCAAAATGACTGCATGGCTTTGCAAGACGGGGTTTATGAGCTGGCTTTATATTAATAGCAAATGTATGTGAAATATTTTCCCCTTTGAGGTTTACAGCCTCATATTTTCTTACAGAATAGCAGGGGTATTCATTTTGTTGTGCAGCTTTGTTGATGTCAGATGCAGGTGCTGACGATGCAGATGTGTAACTAATGGGGGCAAGATTTCAGTGCTGGTTGCTTCCCCCTGAGATTTCTGAAGGTAAAGCTGAGCAACATCTCAAGAATTGTACCTGAAGTCAGGCAGTTTTGCCCAGGAATCAAGTATTTACCACCGAGACACACAGAGACCAGGAAACTGGGAGGGAGGTGGTGGGCAGGGAAGGGTAGGGGTAGTGCTGAGACCCACCTACCCCTGCTCTTTCCTCCCAAATCTCGGAGCATCAGCTGCCCTCAGATGAAGTCATCTCCAGCTACACCTGGACCACGAGGGGAAGGGAAGGCGTGCAAGCGGCATCGAGCATGCCAAGCTGCTCCCCTGTGTCCTGCCTGACCCATGCCGCAGGTTGGTGAGCACCAAGGCCATATCCTATGGCACGGCGCGTGCGATACTGTGGCTGCCAAAAACTCTGGAGCCGAGCACATCTGCGGCTTCGACCACACTCTGTGGAAACATGTCCACAGATGATAGAGGAATATGTCAAATATCTCAACAATATGTCAGGATATGACTGAGGGCGTAGCAAGTCCTTTGATGCTCTTCACCTTGGAGAAGAGTCAATCCTCAAAACAAGTGAGCTGGTTGTAGTGGCAGAGACCTCGACACCCAGACAGCAAGGCTGCTGCTTCATCACTCACACACATCCTTGCAGATTATGCTGGGTTTTTTCTAGCTGTTTGGGTTTTTTTCTTCTACTTCATTAGCACCACTGCTTGACATTGGGGACTACATACTCCAGGTTAGCCAGAAATTCAGACACTTAGGTCATTAATATCAATGTCTATGTCAGAGGGCTAGTTACATCTCAAGCCTTTTTTTTTTCCTTTCCTAAGACATTTTTCACCCAGATCAACGACTGGTGATTATCCAGTCTAAATCAGGATCCTATTATGTGAGGCAGAGGAGATTCTTTTGACTACTGCTGAAAGGTATGAGATAATAATAGCCATAGACAGGAGTGAAATATAGCACAAGCATCCTCTGTGTGTCCCTTTAATTAGAAACCATGCAGAGTTCGAAAACCGAGGTGCTTCCAAACATGTGTAGTGTTCATTTTAATCATTCCTCAGAGTGCAGGAGGAAGCATCAATTAAATTCGTTGTGAGAGAAACTCCTGGGAGTGGGTTCAGGAAATGCGGGTTTTTTAGTAGTAGTATTATGATGATGATGATGATGCACAGGGACAGCACTTTGAAAGCATTAACCTGAAAAAACACCAAGGAGCCCCGTAGTATGTCAGCAAGCAGCCAAAGCGCCGAAAGATCCTTAAGGCATAACTCTGACCCATATTCTGTAGATAATCAACTTTCCTCTCCCCAAAGGGGATTTGGGAGAATGACATAAAAGCGTGATTTGCATTATGAAGCCTTGTATCTTCCTTGATGTTCTCCTTGTCTGCTCCAACTACTGTTGCTTCCTAACATCAAACCGCGCAGAGGTTTGCTCCAGCCGGGGGTAGGAGCTGAACTGCTCCTGGTGGGAGTCCGGCAGGGGGGACCTTTCCCAGTGCTGAGGAGATGAGGACTCGCGGCGTTGGACTGCAAGATGCTCTTTGAGCTCTTCAGTACCGCGAGGCCGTGGGAGGCATGGGGCAGCCCTCTCCTCCGACCGTCCGGCACTCGTCCAAGCCGGAGCTGATTAAAGCCCTTCTGGCAGTCAGCTGGCTAACGTGCGGGAAGGTGCCCGTCTGTCCTGTCAGTGGGACTGAGGCTTGAAAGTGATTCCTGATCGTCTTTGTGATTTGAGTGCATGTCAGTAAATTGTAGCTAATGAGTCATTTCAGGGCGAGGGACCAGGTTGGGAGGACAAAGCGGAGGCAGGGTGCGGGGAGACAGGGAGCCTGCGGTCCCACCGAGGGGAGGGCAGGGATCCTGAAAAATAAGGTCCTCTTTTGGGGAAAATAACAACCACAGGGGCACTTTTGATAAACAGAGCTGAAACGCTGTGATTTAAAAAGCATGGGTTTTTTCATTTTTAATGGATACCAGATATTTTAATATTACTAATCATGGCAAATGGGGGGGAAATAGTCTCTCTAAATTCCTTACAAGTAGGTTGCTGCATTCATTTCTTCAGACACGAGCATGGAGACCCTCGATGTGCTCTCACTTGAGAAGGTCCCCGACAGCGAAGGGACGAGGAGGCTGCTCATACAGCGCAGATGTGGATGAGCTAACTCCTCTCACGCTGACATTTTGAGCCAAGAATATTTCAACGTTAGCATCTCCTAATGCAGTTTCATCTCGCTGGCTATAAAGCCTGTCCTGGTGCAAAGGAAACCTCTGCGATTTTCATGTAACTATGAGAAAAGAGCCATAGCCGTTTTTGTGTAACAGGATTTGTGTGAGCTGTTGGTAAGGGCATGCTGCTGATAAATAAGGTTCAGTTGTAAATATTCTCTAGAGACATGGGAATTTATCCACCTATTGAAGTTTACAACTGAGCTACCAAGGAAACATGTTCTTTAACTCCACTGTGTATGCGGCCCACGGTGCATTTATCAAACACCCTGTCAGTTCAGGGAAGGCACAGTTCAGGTAATACAGTATTTATGAAACTGCTAATACCACCTCAGAAAGTTCTTATAGAGTATGTTTTTTAAAACTGCCTTATGAAAACTTTGGACAAGGGGAAAGCAAGGGATGTATTTTCAGTTTTATAGTGCAGGGCTCTGGTCACATGCAGTGAGGAAGGCAGAACAGAAAGAGGTGCTTTTTAGGCACCGCACTTATTTATCATAAAGCATACAGTAAAAGCAGTGTAAGCAAATCGAATGTTATCTTTTGCAGAAGTGTTAGGGTTTGACTATGCATGTCAGATCCTCCCCTTCATCAGAAATAATAAGAATTAAGGCTGCCTTCTCATCCTTCGCCCATTTGCCCATCTCAGTTTACAAGCTACCCTGCCACCGTCACTGATAAACAGGCAGGCTCTTTGGATGGGCACTTTTTCATCGCCTTCTCATACCAGAGGGTCTTTGGGGTCACTTCTCTTCTACTGCCTCTCCCATACTCCCTGGAAACCCTGCAGCAACCCTGCTCGCTCCCCTGTGAACCCATCCCTGTTTCACCCTCCGAACCTTACAATACTCTGACACCCTCAGAGACTCCTCAGCCCCTCAGCAAATGCAGGTTTCCATATAGAGGAATGATCCCAACGTGGCCCTTGAACAACCCTATGTCACCTCAGAAAGATAAATTTAAAAGTTCCTTCATTTTTAACTTTTTCTGGATTGTTTTGTTTGGGTGCTGGAGCTTGTGAGCTGAGGCTGCCAAAGTGGCTTGTGTTGTTTCAACCGCTGATTTTCCTGATTCTTGGTGGTTGAAATGATGGGAGAAGCTTTTGCACAGCCTTTAAGTTAACATTTACGTGAAGGGAGGGAGG
>NW_009616494.1:0-1635 GCF_000690535.1 Cariama cristata
CTGCCCCAGGGCCAGATCCTCACCCAATCTTTGCTCTTTCCTTGTGCAATTGAAAGAGCTGCTAACACAACACCCTGACCCCAATGGCACGAGTGCCGTTTGGGACCCCAGGAGCATCCAACAGCAATGAAAATGCATCGAAAAAATGTAATAACACGGGTGGTTGACCAAACGCAACTGCCTCCATTGAAACTGGCCTCCCTTTGATTTTTTTAATGTTCGTAACTATATTACTCTGCGTTGACTCTGTGCTATTTGTGCTTTCCAGCCTCGGGGCCAAATATCCTCCTTGGAGCAGATCTGAGGGCCATAGTTGAGGCTTTGAGTAAGCTCCTGTCTTTCAGGGCTGCCTTTGCACATTGCGAGCTGCAAAACATGGGGAGCCCCACGTCTGCCCCAGCCTCGCAGGTCTGTGCAGCCAGAACGAGCCCTGGCTGAAGCGAGGTTCAGGCAGACGCACCTCACTGCTGTTAAGAAACCCCTGTTTTTTATTGGAACTGAACTAACGAGATTGGATAAATCTCCCAGGCGATGGCATGAAGCTGCTGCCTGGTGTGACTGCAACAACGCTGGCCTTCACCGCTCCCAGATTTGCAGACTGTGGTTGAAAACCTGCCCCAGGCGCTGGGACAGGGTGAGCTGAGGGTTGGAGGGCGAATTTCAGCCGTCCCTGTGGTCGTCACTGATGCCATATCTCCTCTACATCCATGGGGGGTTCTGGTGGCTCAGAGAGCCAAGACAAGCAAGGAGAGGGGTGCTGGTGGTGGAAGCCTTGGGGCCACCGATGTCCCCAGCATGGCCACCTGCCCCTGTGCCCTCTTTGGGTGGTAATAACAGGGAGTGGCTGGAGCCACCCTGTGTCATCCTGGGCTTCTTTCTGAGTTGAACACAAGATGGTGGTCCCTGAATGTAGGAGGGATGCACTAGGGTGGGAGGTCTTACCCTCCATGGTGACAGCTGCACATATGGGGCTCAGCAGAATTGGGGTATTTTCCTCTGTCTTTGCAACAATATGGGTTTGATGGATCACATATGGCATAGGGGGTCATTTCACATGAAATTTTCTTTCTGGGTGAATTGTCCTGTTCACAACAGCTCTCACTTTTTGTTTTCATTCCCTGGGGAAAGCAACTCTGCTCCAAAGGTCTGTTGTCCTTTGCTGCTGACCTTTAGACTGCAGCAGCCTTCAATAGTAAACAACGAGCAGGTCTTCAGTCCCCTGAGAGTGGGAAAGCCTGGGCAGGGAGTGTGCAATTATACACACTCGTTAACAAGACGAACAGGAGGGCAGAGGAGAAAGAACCTCTGGTGAAAACCTGTATGGAAAAATGGCTTTGTTTTGGGCATTGGGTTTTGTGGGTTTAGCCCCCCCCACTATGTGCTTAAAACACTTCCGACATCACGATTCCCTGAAGCCACGGTTCAGGATTCAGCACAGGCACCTCTTTCATGCTGCTTTGACTGAAGTGCTTTCACCCTAAAAGGCGAGTAAGGGCATTAATACACTGAGTTTTGAGCCCCTGCGTGCATCCAGGCTGGGGGAAATCTTAAAAAAAAGCACTAAACTCCCATATTCTCCACTTCGGAGCTTTCAAACAGGTACATATATTAAATAAAAAAAAAATAAAATAAAAC
>NW_009616495.1:0-9636 GCF_000690535.1 Cariama cristata
CCGCCCTGCCGGCCCTCAAGGTGGGAGCGCACCCGCGGCCCCCAGCCACCAACCCGGGTCCCCACCGCTACCGCTGACCACCCTGTCTCTGTCTCTTCCAGAGCCTGGACGTGGCCAACAACCAGCTGAGGGAGCTGCCCGCCGCGCTGGCCGAGTGCCCCCGGCTGAAGGAGGCCAACTTCAGGGGCAACCAGCTGAAGGACAAGCGGCTGGAGAAGATGGTCAACGGTTGCCAGACAAAGGCCATCCTGGAGTACCTGCGGGCCGGGGGCCGTGGGAAGGGGAAGGCCGAGAGCGCCAGAGAGGAGGCCAGGAAGAAGAAGAGGGAGAAGCAGCAGAAGGATGGTGGGGATGAGGAGCAGGACGAGCTGGAAGAGGCGAGCAAGTTGCTGGTGAAGGTTCTGCACATCTCCGAAAACCCTGCGCCCTTGGTGGTCAAAGTGAGCCCAGGCATCAAAGATGTTCGACCCTTCATTGTGTGCTGCGTGCTGAAGGGAGTGAACTTAAAGGCGGGAAATGCTCTGAAGAGGTTTCTGTCTGTGCAGGTAACTGCTGTGGTCTTGTGTTACTCATTTGCAATGGGAACGTTGCTAGCAGAGTTGGAAATAAACTGTTCTAGACTCCCTCCAGCAGGTAAGTTTCTGAAACTTGGGGTGAGCTCTTCACCTAGCAGGTGGTGAAGGTACGGCCTCCGCCAGCAGCGTGCCACCTACTCAGTCTGTAATAAGCAAAACCGGTTTTTGTGAAGAGCCTAATACGAGCTCAGGTGTTACCATGAGAGGGCGACGAACGCACATGCGTTTGCATTGCCTCTGTAACGACAGCTTGTAAGTGCTGTGGAACCTGTTGAGAACTAGTGATAAACCCGTGTCCACATTAGAAGTGCCCTGGTTTGGCTTCAGGTTCCCTAATCTGTGCTAAAACTGTCTTGCATGCCTAACCTTCCAACTGAGGTATCGTAACCACAGACTTTCACCTGGTGTGCTGCTCGCCTCTCTCTTAGATGGCAGGTGTTAGCTTCTTTCAGATTACAGGACTCATGTATTTGTGATTGTTTTCTGATTTAAAACTGTTTATCTCCCAGTTGCGAAATATGCCGTGTGCTATGCTTCACTATCTTTACGTTTGGGTTGTAATTCAGATAAAATTATTTTGCAGGTGAAGAGAAGAGCTCTGTTTAATGCAAAAGGTTACTCAACTAGCTGATAACGCTACAAACATTAAATATAGGAGAATCTGAACCCTAGGAGGAGTAAATCATGTTAATGTTTTTGATATATTTTGATGGCATTCTTTACGATTTAGACTAAACTGCACGAAGACATTTGTGAAAAGCGGACAGCAGCCACAATTGCCACCCACGACTTGCAGTTGATCAAAGGTCCTCTGATATATGATGTTCAGCCTCCTGATGAACTGAAGGTAGGGGCACTGGCATCAGTGAGCCTTTCCACTTTTTTTCCCCCTTATGTTTTCTGGAACTTTGTAGAATGAAAAGAATTTTTTTCTTACCGCGTATATCCTAGAAAACGAACTCCACAAACTTTAATTTAGAAGCTATACTAATTTTCTTGCTATCCTGCTAAAACAAAGCCTGCTTGAACAAGCCTCACAGAGCTACCTAGTGTTACCCCAGGACCAATTAAGAGTGTGTTTGTCCAAGGACTTAAAGTAGTCAGGGAAAGCAGGCATAGACTACTTTTTTTTTCCCCTCTAAAAACATTCTGATCTTGTTTAAAGTGTGCCTCTGCTTCGGGTGACTGAGGTATTGGTGTTTCAGTGTTGATTCTTTCTCCTGTGTTGTGGTGTTACCACCTTAATGTTCCCTGGAGGTCTGTATATGTTAGGATGTGCCTGGAGTGTCATGCAGCAAAGCAAGTGCTCATTTGTATGAGTGCATCTCAAATGGCAGCAGTCTTCACGCTAACATAATTTAATTCAATTCAGGTTCTGTTGGTTTACCCAATGTTGGGTTATTTATGTTGCTGCTTTCAAAGAAGGAGGAAGGGAAAAAAAAAGCTTGCAGTTCATTTTTGTGACAAGCTTTTAGGCTGTACTTGTAACTTCAGTCTAGAATACAAAAATGATATTTCAAATTCATCATCCTTATTTATTTAGGCCTATTTCAGTCTGTCTGTTAATATCCTGCCTCCAAAACTGATCTCACTGAAGGACTGAACAGTCAAGATACTCTGACTCTTCGGGCTGACCCAAAGTTTTTGTTGCATTCTGCTCTCTCGACACCCTGTGTTTGTAACTGTTCTGTGCATGTGGCCTGATCCTCAGGAATTAATGCTTCATTTTCCTGATGGCTTAGAGAGCCTTTCGTTCATGGCTTCTCTTACGAGACAGCAGGTTTTCACATTATTCAGTAAGTAATAACAGTGAAGGAACTGGCTAAGAAAACTGTCCATGCCTGGTTGGTACTAGCGAATGAGCCTGTTCTTCAAGTGGGTGTTGTAGCTCACACGAAGGTTTAAACTCAATGTGATCATAGCAGTCCATATGAAGTAAAAAGTGTATTTTCATACTGAAAAAGGCATTAGGAATGATGGTATATGGAAGTATGGTTTTAATTATTGACTTGCTTGCAGGAGAGTTTTAATAACCCCAGTCTTTGAGTCACTCTTAATTTCAAATGTTTGGGTTTTTGTATGATGTAGATAATGCCCCTGGGTCGAAAGGAGATCAAGGCAAAGGATCTTCTCCGTCAGCTGCAGTTAGAAGCTGAGGAGCAGAGGAAACAGAAGAAGCGTCAGAATGTTTCTGGATTGCACAAGTCAGTATACTGATCTTTTGTGTTTTTCTTCACGTGAATTTTGGTAACTCATACTCGTATGGAAAAACAGCACTGAAGAAAATGTGCTTGAAGGTTTTATGAAGCATGTTCTGTGATGATGATGGGGCTAACAAACCCATCACGAGATTTTAGGAGTTAGAGATGAAAAATGCTGAGCTGAATTTATACATAAAGAGTAACCTGGAGTGAAACAAGGATGATGAGTGCCTTCAGTTATTTCTAGCTGCATCAAGAGTAAATTCTTGTCATATGAATTATTCTAAGAGGTGATGAATATATTTAGAATTGCAAATAGAAGGGAAACAAAGAGGAATGAAGTGTGTGTCATGCACATTCAGTAAACTGAGCAAATGAGAGGTGCGGTAAATCTGCATGTAGGAACAGATGAGCTACGAAGCGGAGTGTGGCACTGCCCTATTCTGTTTATGGCTCGTGCAGAGATTACTGCCCATATCCATCACTGATACAGCTTGGGGAAATTTGCCAAGTACGTGATGGGAGGAGAACTGTATATCACCATAGTAAGTAAGAGGGAAAATTAAGTAAGCTGCCTGGAAGAATCAGACAGTGGACTCTGATGTTCCTGTTTGAGCACTGGGATCTCTGAAAGCAGCAGAAGCATGTCTGTCTACTTTGACAGCGTGGATATTAAAATGTGAGTTACTTTATGGTTCTAGCCCATTGCTTCCTGCAGCTGGTGGCTTTCCTCAGCTGTATCACCATGATACAGTTTTGCTGAATTTTAGCGCTCCAACTTCTGTTTTTGTTATGTGGTAGATCAGGAACACACTAACTCATTTTTTGTCACTATTTTCTGCTGTTGTGTCCAGCTGCTGTTTCAGTTGCTCACTTTTTGCTTCTTTATTTTTCTTGGCAGGTATCTCCAGTTATTGGATGGCAAAGATAACTACCCGTGTCTTGTGGACACCGAAGGAATTGTGATTTCTTTCCCACCAATAACCAATAGTGAGAAAACAAAGGTACTGTCTGTTAGTGAAAATACATTAATCAGAATTAAACAGTGTGTCTCTCTACTGAGAGATATATAATTCCAGATTTAAAGATACGCACAGTCCTGTGAAAATTGTGATTGTGTTCCAAATACAAATCTTCAAAGCCTGAATCTTGTCTGCTGGACTGTCAGATTGAGGTGGATCTGGGAGTTACATTTTTACCTTTGTAAATCTGTCAAGCTTTGGCAAGCTGTTCCAAAGGCACCAGCTTGCCTTTGCAGAGATGGCTTTATTGAAGGACAAGAATATGGTTTTTGACTTGTAAAGAAAGGCAGTACTTTGCTTCTGGTTGAACTGAATGAAAGTCTTTCGTTCAGTTTGTGTATTGAAATGTTGCCAAGTGACTGTGGGTGAGTATGCTCCGATTCCTTACTTGCTTTACCTGTGGAATTCTTACAGATTAGAAAAGAAACCCGTGATCTATTTCTGGAAGTGACAAGTGATACCAGTTTACAGATATGCAAAGATGTCATGGACACACTAATTCTGGTAAGTAGTTCAGGAAAATAATCCTGTCTGTTCTTGGTGTGCTTCTTAACAAAATGTTTAATTGCTCACATATATTGAGAAGAACACAGAAATTGAGTTTTATTTTGGTAGTAGTATTATTCCCTCTCCTTCACTTTCTCTTCCATTCTTGCTGTATCCTGACTGACTCGCAGACCTCAAAACTCACCAGGGTAAATGATGTTGTGTTACCACAATTGGGAATTTATGGTTTGACTTTGAACACCTTCCCCTTGTTAGTGATCTTATGGTGTCAGTTGCTGCCAATAAATTCTTTTAGGGAGATTTCTCACCTGAGCCTGCCTGATGATTAGTGTGCTTGGTCCTTTCATTATTACAGAATTGTCTTTCAGAGACACCAGGACAGTCTCACTAAATGCCATTCAACGTGTTTTCTTTTAATTAAAGCTTTCTTACTGAAAAGGATAAAACTTGATATATGGCAAGCACAGGATAGTATGCTGCCAAGTATTTTGCAAGATAATTGTATTTTTTCTTGTCCAATTAACATAACCTTTAGAACACATTGGTGAAGGCTGATTTGCGTAGTTGGCGCAAGGTAGTAACAGAGACAATTTCAAATGCACCAAAAGCAAACTCGGTGGTGATCCTACAGCAGGCTCTTGTTACTTAGAATCCAGTGCTTTGACAAAGCCCGAGTTCTGTGTTAAACATAAAAAATTAAACCATTCAGAGGAACGGGACCTGCTAGAGAGCACAGTGGTGATAACATCAAAAGCCCTTTCGATTTCCTGAAAGATTCTAACCCACTGAAGGACTTTTTCATGCGGATGTTCCTCCAGAGACTGGCAAGATCCACACCTTGGAAGCAACTTGGAGTTGCTGTGAGGCCTTAGCCTCAGAATTAATCTTGTTTTCTGTATTTTGCTTTTAACAGAAAATTGCGGAACTGAACAGATTTACCTTGGAAAATAAGGAAGACTCAGGCTCAGATAACAGATCTGATGCTCTTTGTGGACCAGTGAATTTGAACCCCACCCAAAATGTACAGCCGATGAATTTTCCGTTGGTAGTGGAGCAGGTTCGAGTGGTGGACGCAGATGGAAACTTGAAAGTACTTTATCCTTCAAAAACTGACCTAACCACAGCTTCCTCTCTTCTGACTGTAATACGTTAGCAGCTATCCAAGCTAAGAAAATGATTCAATTTGTTTGTTTTTTTTTTCCATATTCAACAATGCAACTTGTACACAGTGAGGTGGTTTGGTTTTTTTTAAAGAAAAGATGCAGTGCATCCTGCCTGGGTATGTAAAAACTTTGAAGCTTGATCAAGCTATGCCAAGGAGTATTGCATTCTTTCACCCTTAATAGACAGTCATCACTGTTCTGAGTAGGTAGAGATAACAGCATCTTCAAGTGTGAACTTAAAGGCAGAGAAGGTATTGGAAGTCAGAATGTATTAACTTACAGAGAAAATCATTATGACATCGTAGCGTTTATAAAATGAGTGCAGTCTTATTTTTCTGCAAGATCACTGTTTCTTCCTGGAATGCTTCAGCTGGATTATTATTTTGGCAGCTAAACTGGGAAATCCAGTAGGTGACAGCATTGAAACAAAGTCATGTGCTATATACCAATATTGAAGACAGAATGCAAGATTACTTCGCTAACATCTCATTCTGCATCATTTTATTTTTGTATCCGGAGTAATTGTGAAAATTTCATTGCTGTCAGAACTTCAGGAATGAGTTTTAAAGTGATGGCGTCTGTGTTCAGACATTAACGCAGCTTCCATTTTTAAGTGAAGTCAGTTGAATTGACTGCAGGGGTTTGTATATGCCAGTGCATTTTAGAGCTATCATCCATCCTTGTGGAAATACCAGTTGTAGTGACCTTGTTGTGTACCTGTTGAGTTACTCTTGATCTAGCACTGAATTTCTTCTGGCTCGTGAAGTTCAGTTCCATTCAGAGGGCTAATGCTGCCTTACATCGGCATTACAAAGCTCCCTGTCTCCCCAGAATACAAGCAGTCTTGCCCAGAGTGACCGTCCTGGAGCTTTCTGTCACACTCCCACATGAAGAGTGTTGGGGACACCTTCCAAAATACAGGTAGTTTGAGTGGTTCTAATTTTTGCAGTCTGTGGGTAACTTTTAAATCCAGGCTACTACCTGTATGAACGCAAACCTCTCCATAAACTGGGGTGACCTACAGATTGACTTTTTTCTGTTAAAAATGATACCATGTCAGATAAGTCCACGTGTTGGGACTTGCATATTGAATGGAAAATAAAACAGTTCTTACAGTCATATGTCACTGTCACTTGTTTTGGCATTGGTGAATTTTCCAGGCATGTAACTATAA
Organism: Cariama cristata; assembly: GCF_000690535.1. Classification (NCBI taxonomy): domain Eukaryota; kingdom Metazoa; phylum Chordata; class Aves; order Cariamiformes; family Cariamidae; genus Cariama; species Cariama cristata. The sequence continues at coordinate 6,643 of NW_009616495.1, forward strand.
AAACTTGCCGCAGCAGCTATTGAATACTGCAGAAATGGTAACTTAACGCTTTCTAGCTACTTGTAGCCAAGCGGTCTTTAGTAGTGCTTCAAGCTTCCCTGTGAAGTCAAATGTTTCTACAGACCGATGATTGACAGTGAATTGTGCTCTGAGTTGGTTGAAACAATTGAATTAGATATTCCTGCAGAACCTGATTTCAGTAAAACTGGTTTAATTTGTTAGTAAGTTACCGTCTCCAAACCAAGAACAGGAGCCTGAAGTTGGTGATGTATTCCGACTCGTCTGTTAGGGCTGCTTTTCAACCGCTGAAAGATGTTACCTTGCAGGACTCTTTCTCCTTCCCTTAGCACTGCTAGGCAGTGAAGTAGACGTGTCGATGCTGTAGAGCGATGGGACCTTGACGCCTTTCTGTTTCAGCATCTGATGGAACTCTATCCGTTCGTTAATTATTTTCTGAAAATTAGGGATGTATAAAGAGGTGGGAAGGCATTAGGTGGAGAGCAGTACTGCAAAGTGTTCTCTTATCTCATCAGTCCCTTGCTGGCTGCTTGAAGCAGCATTTGAAAGAGCCACATACCTGCATTGCCTCCAGCACCTCCTCATCCGTGACCTCTGCCTGGGGAGTCTTGCTGCCTGCCGTACTGAATGTAGCCTGAATTATTTTGCTTCGGTATCTTTCGAACTTTTGATAAAAGAGGAAAGTAGGTGTGTTTAGTCTTTATATACAATTCTTTGGCATTTGCGTGGATTTACAGAGACTACTTGGACAAAGTACTAGTGAATGATGAAATGGAAAGTCTGTTTATGTGAAATTACAGGCAGTTTGACTGGGCTTCACTGCAAATACTGTGATAATGATGTGTTTCTGGGTGGACCGAGTCCCTTACTCAAGTATTGGGCTCTGTGCTTGCTACCAGGCACATATGCCTGCAGGAAATGGCTTTTTTTTACCTGTTACTTTGAGTCTGGAAGGACATTAGAAATCTGGTGATGTAACTGTTCTGAACTCGAGTTTCTCAATGGTTTCTGGCATTTGAAGCCTATTTGCTTTGTAAGTGATGTAAGAGCTGCATGCTAAAAAGCTGGGAAGCAAATGGACTGAATTTCTGCTCTGGCCCTGTGGCTGCAAAGGGAAGCTGGGCCCCGAGAGCAAAGGACTTCAGTGCCCTGATGCATCTCGCGCTGTGCTTCTGCCCAAGATTGTCTCTAAGCTTTCAGATTCTTTGCTTGAAATAGTTGAAGGGTCTCCCAAGAGGGAGGTAGGAGTCTGAAGCGAAGGAGGCTGCACTTACCCTGCTGGTGATGCATTCGAGTGCCACTCTAGTTTGCAGCTCCCTGTGCTGCAGTGTCTCAGCTTGGCGCTGGATCGCCTCTTGGGCCCGTTGCTGCTTGTGGATGTGGCATCGGCTGGTCAGAACCTCTGCCTGTAGCTGGCTGACTGTCCCCTGTAACTCACTGATCAGCTTGTTCTGCTCAGCCAGTTTGGATTCTTGTTCTGTAACAACCTGAGGAGATACGTAAATCAAGTCATTGTTGTGAGGAAGAGAGCAGGCTTGGCTGCATCTTCCCAGTATCTGGTCCAAATGTTTCTTGTATTTCCAGGGCAGAGTATATAGACTAACAGCCTTGCCAGTACTGGTAACTTATTACTTGGCGTTTTCTCTAAAACTACTGGATTGGGTAGGTTTTTTTAATTTGGGAAACTCCCCCAAGCTTAAAACAAGCACAACTAAGCACCTAATACAACGTTTTTCTATAGCGGCTTTGCACCGAATTTACCTGTCGAAGACTGCAGTTCTCCTTCTCTATTGTCACCATCAGTTCTTCGTGTTTCTGTTCTCTCAGACTGCAAAACTTAAGAGAAAATATTTTACACTTCAGCTTTGCAGTTCACAGGTGCACCTCCTGCCCATGAGAAAGGGAACTGTTGCATAAAGCCTGAATTCCCCATTGCCAGCTCTCCTAACAACGATGGCCACTGTGCTCTCAGAGCGGTACCTTGGTAGACATGGCTTGTAGCTGATTTTCTCGCTCTATGAGCTTCTTTTGGAGCATTTCCTTTTCAGATTTGGTTCTCCGAAGCTGGGATTCTTGGATCTCCAGTTGTCTTTGCAAGGAAGAGATGGTACCTGTAAATTTGGAATACTACTGTTAACCAAACCGAATCCCTGCTGAAACCTTCATGACGCCTTTTTTCAGGTAAGCGTGAGCAGAGCTGCTGTTGTAATGATCTGAGTATAGACCGTGGGTGAAGTTAATGCTACAGCCACAGTGACACGGGTTGATAATGCATTTTGTAGTATTTTGATGTGATATGTATTTAACTAACTAACTTCATTGTATGAGGTGGGAGCTACCTGAGGACTAGTAGGGTTGGTAACATAAGCACAGGTTTGCTAGAGTGCTGAAATGCTACGGGATGCCCCAGAATACTGCTCAGGGTTTTCTCTGCTGAGTTTTCTCATATGCTTCACTTCTAGGGGGAGAGGGAAAGTGGTTTCAAAACAAGTGGCGCTTCAGCCTCACTCTGTAGGCAGAAATCGAAAGGAGGAGGTTTTGTGCTCATGAGAACCTAACCTAGAATTTTTTCTAGGTAAAAGGAGCAGAATCGCAAGAAGATGAACTCGGTAGCTAGGTGAAAAAAAAAAAAACACAAACGTACTGAAAAGAGAAATAGTCCTGTTTTAGCCAAACCAGGACCCTAGGCTAACAGCATGTTGCGTGGACACCTCCTTCAGGTACCTGTTGCCATGTTGTAGTCATCCTTTGCTTTTTGCAGTTCCTCACAGAGCTCTCGGTCGGCTTTCTGGACCTCGGTGAGCTTTCCCACCTGTGCCTGCTCCTGCAGGACCCCGCAAGCATCGGCGTCGCTGACCGCTTCATCGGGGGCTGCTTTACCTGAGCTCGCCCCTTCCATCCCCGCACTGCAGAGCGGGCCGAGGACTCTTGTGTACAGAGAGGTGGGTTCAGGCCTGGGGCCGGAGTCCCAGGTCG
>NW_009616496.1:0-1150 GCF_000690535.1 Cariama cristata
GGGGGTGGGGTGGTATTGTGGGGGATGAAGGGTTGTGAAATTCCCAGGGCGGGCACTGTAAAGTGGAACGGAGGGGAAAGGGGTGAAAAGGAGGGAAAAGAAAGGAAAATGATGGAAAATAAATGAAAATCCATTAAAAGAAGGGAAGAGAAATGAAAAGAAGGGGAAAGGAGGGAAGAGAAATGAAAATCAAGGAAAATAAGTGAAAGGAAGGGGAAATAATGGAAAAGAAGGGGAAAGAAGGGAAAAGAAAGGAAAATAATGGAGAATAAGTGAAAATCAATTAAAAGAAGGGAAGAGAAATGAAAATAAAGGGAAAAAAATGAAAGGAAGGGAAAATAATTTAAAATAAAGGAAAAGCAGGGGAAAGGCGTGAAAGGAAATGAAAAGAAGGGAAAAAGAAATGACAAAAAGTGAAAATAATTGAAAATGAGGGAAAAGAGATGAAAACGAATGAACAGAAGTGAAAAGAGTGGGAAAGAAAGGAAAACCAGGGAAAAGACACGAAAAGAAATGGAAAGAAGGGAAAAGAAAGGAAAATAATGGAAAAAGAAGGGAAAAGAAATGAGACGATGTGAGAATAACTGAAAAGAAGGGGAAAGACATGAACGTAAATTAGAAGAAGTGAAAATAATAGAAAAGAAGGGGAAAGAAATGACAAGAAGTGGAAAAAATAGAAAATAATTGGAAATAAGGGGAAATAAGGGAAAAGAAATTAAAATAAATGAAAAGAAGTGAAAATGGGAATAAAAGAAAATAAGGGGAAAGGAATGGAAAGAAGTGAAAATAAGTGGGGGAAAAAAAGTGAAAAGAAGTGAAAATAAGGGAAAAGAAATCAAAAGAATTGAAAATAGGGGAAAATAAAGGAAAAGAAGTGAAAGTAAATGAAAAATATTGAAAACTAATTGGAAATTAAGGAAAACAAGGCACACGAAGAGAAGTGCAAAGAAACGAAAATCAGTGAAAAGAATTGGAAAGGAAGGACGATAATTGAAAAGGAAAGAAAATAATTGAAAAGAAATTAAAATAATTGTAAATAAATTACAATTAATTAAAATCAATTAAAGTCGATTAAAACAATGTCCCTGGTGCCTCCCCCAGCTTCGGCCGTCGGTGGCTGCGGGGCACCCACTGAGCCCCAGCCAAGGCT
>NW_009616497.1:0-6044 GCF_000690535.1 Cariama cristata
TCTAACCGCTTACGGTTTGCGGTACGCGGCCCCTGAAGGCCAGCTGTTCGGGGTCTAACGGGGTCACTCCTCCGAGAGTCACGGGGCGGCCGTACGGACACAGGGCCACACTTCAAGAGCTGCTCCCCTTGCAGGATTCCCCGAGACTTCAGTGCAAACGCAAGAGGGTGAGGATTCAGGGTTTCCCTGCCGGCCCACCAAGCCAAGGTGAACTGGCCGACGGGGGGACGCAGGGCCGCTCCCCATCGGCGCCGGGCCGGTTGAAGGCTCGCCGGTCGGAAGAGAAGACAGTATCTCATTAACACCTCCACTGAGGTCAGGCCTGTTTACTATGGATTCCATTTACAGTCAAGTATAATTAAGGGTAAATTACAGGCATACGTCTTGTTTAGGATTCTTTTTTTAAAAAAAGAAAAAGAGCGAGAGAGGGAGAGGGAAAAAAGAGTCAGGCCGTGCAGCTGTTACACTACGTAACCCACACTCACCCGAGTCATTCCCACCGAAACGACCGGGAACACTTGTACAACCGACGGGCTGCGCCGACCCGGCCAGCCGGGCTGACATCCCTAATGAGGGCTGAAAACAAATTTTCCAACCAGCCCCAGCGACTGCGCACTCATTCCGCACACCGAGCACACAAGAACCAGATTCCTTCTGAAATAAAGAGAGACCTACGGTCCAAGGGTGCACCAAATGTGCTCCACTACTCTTGAGTCCTCTGGACGACTGCAAGGCACACGCACGATGGGGACGTTTCGTTCAAGGGGCCCGACTAAATACAGCCCAAAGTAAGACCCCTAAACTGCACCCAAAGACAGAGGCAGGGGCCTCAGCACCAGCTGCATTAGGTCCGCCTGCTGACCTGCCCTCACTCAGCGCACTCGCTGGCCAGTATAGAAAAGGCTCTTAACTCTGAGTCTGAAGAGAGGCTAAAAGCTGGAACCCAACCACGAATCAGAAAAAAAAAAAAAAGGAATTTCGGAAATTACTATCAGGGAGAAGTTACATGCAGAAAATAGCATAAAAGGTACATGGATACTGAATTCATTACTATGCATTTACGGTTATGTATATCAGCAAACTGAAAGTCTTTAGGCTCCCGTGAATTAGAACGCATCGGTGTCCAGAAGTTATATACCCACTTGGAAACATCTGCAAACTGGGAAGACAAAAATGTACGAAACCAATAAACTGTACAGTATTTAAGAACATGCAAATGAAGGATGAAATTCAATTGTCTATGTAAAAAAAGAAGTATTTATTCATTTAGCCAAAAGTCATATTTATAGATCACGCCAGTACTACTTTCTAAATAGAAGGTTATTTAATATACATCAAATCAAAGGAGGGGAGAGTGAGGAAGGGAGGAGGGGTGGAAATTACAGCGGGTAGCTGCTATTGCGCTGGCGACTCCAGAACTTCTAGAAAATCCTTGATAAATCTAAGACTCACAAACTGTGGTTTTACGTAATCTCTGTTTTTGTATTTTAAATTTCTCAAACCGTCCGTATGTAGGAGACGCTGCTGCTGCTGCTAAGGAATAAACACATCCCCCGTATCACTCTACAGCAGAACTGCAGTAGGGATAAATATGCTCTAAAAGGCTTTGGTTGGGAAGAAAGCAACAACCATTACTTCTCCCTCTTGCAAAAGATGTTAACGAACCCAAAGTCCCCGGGCCTCTGATATTATTGTTTAGCTCTCAAACCAAACCACTTCACAAGTTGCGCAGGGATCCAACGTCGTTTGGAGCTTGTGCGCAAACCAAGATGAGAACTGGGCAATCGTGGGAGGGTGAGGACCTGTTGGTTTCAGGGCCGGATTCAGTTCGCAGGATCCGGCAGCTTCTCCGCTTCATTCAAGCATTACCCCGGTATTGTTTCAACGCTCCTCCTCGGTGGGGAGGCTGAAGCCGCTGGAGCAGTCATTTGGCTGGTGCAACGCTGATATTCCCTACGGAGGGCCACCAAAGGAAACCATAGCCCGGCGCGTCACGCAGCTAACGCCCTCGGGCAGCGCCGGGGCTGGCGGGGACGTGGCCGGGGCTCAGAAGGCACCTGGTCCCCCCGCTCTCCCCAGGGTGACATCCCCCTCACGGGCGCACGCCCCGGGCAGGGTGATGGCCTCCGTTCTCTTCGGGACCCGCCAGGCACCGGGTGGGAAAAGCAGGACGTCAGGCGGAGATGGGGGACGAGCTTTGTTTTGCTAACCCCGGTAACCCTCACTAAAGGGGAAAAAATGGGTCCCATCACTCCGCATCATTTCTGCTCTGCCAAGCCCTCCGACATCCGCAGGCCCCCGCGGGCTAATCAAAGACACGGTGGGATCGCTCCTCCGGAGCTCACCTCAAGCCCACCCACTGGAAGATCTACAGTTTCAAAAGAGCCGAGCAATACAGTGTAACCTCGTATGACACGCATTGCGGTTTTAAACTAAAATGAAGGTCCTTTAGCCCGATCGGAGTGGAATACTCCAGGCCCCTTATTCAATTTATACCCAGCATACGTCACAGATAAAAATGAACATAGAAAGAATAAAGACAAAGGGCGATAAACAAGACAAGTATAAATCCAAGATAGCTTAGCACATATTTCTGCGCCAGTCCACAGCGCAGCAGCACTTCCAGCGTGCCGAACTCACGCCAGGAGAGGCACAAAGAGCAGGCCCAGCACAGCGAGCACCGGTTTTGTGTCGGGGCGGCACGAAGCGTTACACCTCACGCAGCAGGCTGCCTTCTCGTCGTGGCCACAGAGGATGTAAAGAGACAAGGGGCATGTGCCACCATTGAAATACCACTGCTGTTTCTGCTGGCATGCTTATTTAATTAAAACAGTCTGAATTAAACTTTGGCCAACCAAAGCCAGAACATCTTTAATTGCTAAAATCTGGGCCCTCTTCCCTAGGATCCCTCATCCTTTAGAGGGCTTGACACGACATCCCAAAGAGCTTCTTTCAAACTTTCCCAAGGCCTTGCACAGTGCATAACGCTTCCCCACGTGCGGGACGCCTTAAAGTAATCCTGAAGAACCACCACTTGTGTGGACAGTACTTTGCTATTACTAACAGGACCGCCTAGCGATAACTAAAACTTTACCTTCCACTAGCACGTACCGATGACCTCAGAGTCAGGCACCACGACATAATTTCTCTCTTACTCATCAAGAAATAAGAGATACTACAGCAGCATTTAAAAAGTATTACGGTCTTCGCCCATAGGTAGCTGAACTAAGGTTACACAAGAAATACATGAAGCTGAAATCAATGATGGGATTTCACAGGGGCAGAAGACCAGAGACTTCCCGAGGGAACACTTCTCCTCCGCCACGTCACCCCCCGGCTCAACTCGACAGGCCGCCGGTCGGTGCTGGGGCCAGGGTCTCACGGGGGGGGATGGCCGCCCCCGGCGATACAGAAGGTGGCTGAGAGCTGGCTCCCAGTACGCGCGGTCTGGGACGTCTGCAGCGTTTTGCTCTGCAAAGGCTTCCATGGAGCATTCTGGGAGACTTCCTAGCACTTCTTGAGAAGAAATAGAAACAAATTATTGTGTTTGGTGTGTTTTTTCTGGCAGCCCTTTAATCTCCACTCCTCTCTAGCACTAAGTTTATGTCTATGTGTATATACAAACATACACTATGTTCTATAACCTACCTTCCAGACATGTGAGAGAGACATGAAAGACCTTCCTATGTGAAAGATAAATTTCCCTGAAAGAGGCTTTAAAATTATGCGCACTTACTGTCGCACTCCAGCTGCGGGGAGGGATAAGGAGGAGTGAAAACGACAAAATTCGGCACATGGCCACGCTCAGGAAATCAGCAGTTTCTTCTGGGATTTATCTAATCATTTGTCTATTTACAGCTGACAGCTTCCCCGCGATCCCCTAGCCCCCTCCAGGGAAAGGAGAGACACAGCTTGCTCCCATCCCAACCAAGAGATCGGCGTCGTAAAAAACCTGAGGAACAAACCCGCGTGTAAACAACTTGGGCAGTGCGGTGGTTTTCATTTGCAGAAGGTTTTTATAGGTTTCCCTAGGGAAGGAAAATTAAGTTTGGGAATTCTCCTGACAACATCTGCGCCACCGGGCTGTTCCCAGCCATTTCGAGGGAGGGGCAGAACTGCTAAGACCTCATGCACGCAGCTGGCCAAGGCGAGCAGACGGACCACCGACTCGTGCCCCTCAGGAGTGGCGACCGTGAGCTCCTGGCTTTCCAGGCACCAGGACGCGCCTCCTGGAAGTCAGCTGAGACACGGAGCCGCACGAAACCAGTCTGTATTATCCCACCGGGCTCAGAAATACTTGCAGCCTGAAAAAGTCATGGTCCAAATCAAAGAAGGGTTGGGACCCAATTGCTATAGGTGATGAAGACTCCAAGGTGAAAGACCTGAAGACACTGCTGCACAGGGTGAGAAGCCTGACACGACGTAGAAGAAAGTTCTTTGCCAAGGACTTGCCAGTGTGATCGGAAAGTCCCTCAGGTGGGACACCCTAACAGTGGTCGGTCCTAGACCATTCATACAAGCCCTTTTTTCCGGTTTCCCATAGTTTAAGTACTATAATCGTGCAAACGCTGTAGTGCAAAGAGATGCTCCTGGGCTTTTGACCTGCATGACTTCTAAGGGCAGTGCCAGCTTACCTACTTTTAAACCAATTCCTTTTATCAGTTCTGGTTTCATTACATCTTCTCTTGTTTCTGGGCTGTCAAGTAAAACAGAAGCTTCTGACAAAAGTTCTCTAAGCTGCTCATCATTTTATAGACTATTACACTTCCCTAACACACTCCAGAGTTTTCCATCCCATGAGTGCTATAAAAGCTTTGCTGTACGCCAATAATTTTTATTGGTCTAGTTCTGTGTTATCCTTTTCTAGGTGACCAGCAGTGCCCACAGTATTTCAGGTACACCCGCTGACCGCTGTAACAGCTGCAGATCTATAAAACATTACAATATTTTGTTTGTTATTCTCTGTTCAGTTCCCACTGACATCCAACATCATTTTTGCCTACAGTTTCACACTGAGCAGAGATTGTCATTGCTCCTTCTCTCATGATGCTCCTGAGTTAGCACAACACATTTAAAACCCAGAAAAGTGCATACTCGGTCCTTCTTCTCTCCAAGTGCTTCAAATTTTCAACATCGAGATTTATTTCCCATCCCCTGCCTTTGTTTTTCACTCATTCCTCGTGAGTTAAGTCTATGATTAAGTTCTGTCTGGTCTTCGCTGGGCTTGACTTAAAAAAACCCAAGCCTTAATGTCATCTGAAAATTTTGCTGTATCATCTCTCGTTCCTTTTTCCAGTTCATTAAGCAGCACCAGACCCAGCAAAGAACCTTGCAGCACCCCTGCTGTTAACCTGTCACTGCACTGAACATCTTTTCTTGTCCTGGAGCCCAAGCCCCTTAACGAGCCCAGCCTGTATCTTCACCACCCTTCTCTCCCAAGGTTACACCCAGCTCCAGTCCTTGCCCGAGCCAAACTCCCAGAGACTTCCACGGTCATTTTGCTTAACAACAGGCTGTTTCCAAAATCAGGGAACAAAGATCGTTCTCACCAGCAGCAGACTCAAAGGCTACCGTAGCCGCGGTTACATGATTATCTCAGTTTATCTTATTTATAGATCTTTATGGATGCAGCCTCCTCGCTGTGCCAAAAGATCAGATTGTAAGTGCAAGTCCAGTACAAGGTTCCCGCAGGTCAACCCGGCTCAGAGCACGCCTGGATTTAGCTTGTTTCTCTGAGGACGGATGCACATAGATGTACTTTTATACCCGTACAAGGATGCGATGACACTTTTTATTGCTGCTGTTGTTATTCTATTAGTATTTGGCAACGAGTGGCTACGCTTTCCAGCGATAAAGTAAACAGACAACGTAACGCTGTCGTCCTTTCCACATCAAACGAGGGAACCGGTTCCCTTGGCCTTTTTTAAAGGGTGCTACGGGGGAGAACAGCTCCTTGAAAGCAAGGTCTCGCTAGCCGGTGGAGTGTTTGCGGTGTTGGACACCGAGCTGGGGCTTGCTGAGCTGTCACCGCGCCAACCGAACGT
>NW_009616498.1:0-214 GCF_000690535.1 Cariama cristata
CGCTGCTGCCCCGACGATGGGGATAACAGGTAAATAATAATAATGTGCTCTATTTTGGTAAAAAAAAGGTCTCTCTAAAAAGGAAGAGTGCAGTCAGAAGGATATATTTCTGTACATCCTACGCGCAGGGCGTTGATAGGGTTTCTTCTGGGTGTGTGGTTTTCCAATTGCCAATTTTGACATCACCTTCCTATGGATCTGCTGCCGTTTTGCA
>NW_009616498.1:360-578 GCF_000690535.1 Cariama cristata
TAAAACTGAATCCTGTGGCAATGTTTTTTCTGTGCGGGAGAACAGATGGAAGCTCATGTCACTGGTTCCTTCAGCAAAGTACCCCTATAATTTGCGTTCAAACCATATGGAAAAAAATAGAGAAGGGGTAAATTGGATAGATGAGAAGTGAAAACAGCAAAGGTTAGAATCATCGCTATGACTGTGGGTGTTTCCACGGCGGAGGGGACAGGAGTGGG
>NW_009616499.1:0-13237 GCF_000690535.1 Cariama cristata
CTCAGGCCGCCGGCTCGGCTGTGCGCGGGGGCGGCGAGAAGGGGGGAGACGGTGCGAGGGCTTCCCTTCCCCAGGAGGCCGGGTGTGGGGAGGGGGCCCTAAATCCCCGCTCGCTAGCCTGAGGCCCGTCTGTTGTGTGTGTATGTGTAGGCCCGGGCGGTGGGGGATGAGTTTAGCTGCGGCCTGGCCCCTTTTCTGGTGCAGCTCTCCTGGGATTCCGGCCTTTCGCCATGCTCTGTTTTCTGCTCGGTGGTTCGTTTCCGTCTGGTTAGAGGCCGTCTGGGGTGGAAGAACAGCAGGTGCCTCTGTTGAACTTACGCCACTCTCACTGTCTCTCTTAGTTTTCTTGTTTCTGTTGCTTTCACCCTTTCTTTCCTCCCTCTTTCTCCCTCTCCCCCGGAGTTAATGGGTTAGTCGCGGTAAGGAGAGGTACTATACTTACAATACGATCCCATTTGTACTGGCTGAAAGTCTTGGAACAGGAAACACAGCCTGTAAATAGCTTGAAGGATCATAGGCATTGTTTAAAGCACGGAAAATTAGTTTAGTAAGATTTGAATTACTTTTTACAGCAAGACTCCAGCTATAACAAAAATATATAACTGACCATCAGTAATTGAGTGATCTGTAATGTCATTAAGGTCCTAAATGATAGAAAAATCATGTCTGTTGTACTTTTGTGTTGTCACATCTTTAAGTTCAAAGCTATTGTGAAACAGCACTGCTGATTCAGTGTAAGTTTCTCCATATAATACCAATTTCTGATTCCATTTTGTAGATGTGCCCTTGATGTAGTTATTTTTTAACTATTAACTCATTAGCAGTAAGTAAACAAGTAGGCAGACTTTGTCCAGATTGAGCTTCTTCCTCCCACTCCCCCTCCAATTTGTGGGGACGCTGTCCAGTACTTCATATTTACCTGTGAGTTTGGTAAACTAATTCTTTTTTTTATAAGCTATATTTAAAAAATAGTCAAGTTTTTTATTGTATGTTTAATTTGGAAAGATTGGTTTGTAACCTTTTAGTTTTTATATGAAAATAGTCATGTTTGATGTGTTCTTAGGCATGGGAGGTGAATTTGACTATTTGGTAGTAAAACACAAAGTAAAAAGCAAGCATATAGATCAAAAATACCCCTTAACATTTTAAAGGGACTTTTTTGGTCTTCAGCTCGCATGTATAACTGTGGCATTGGGTCAACAAATAATGTTGTTTTCCTTATATGTACATGAATTATTTGAATTATTCATTGCATTTTGTTTGAAGTTATGAATTAGATACGTTTCTTTTTCTCAAAAACCCAACAAACTCCTAACTCTTGAAAATGGAAGTCATTCTTAAATTGTTTTTTTATCCTTTGACTTAAAAAACTTATTTTCCTTATGTTTGAATGCTACTTTAAAAGGTGAAGGATTAATAAAACCTTCGCAAAGATTCTGCAGATCTTTAGTTGCACATGTCAATTTTTTTGTTTTGTGGATTTATATTTAAAATGTGACATTTGATATGTCTCTCTGTTTGAATATTTTAGTGAGGAGGTAATCCATCTTTCAGAAAGCTGGACACTTAGAGTATTATTAAAGGAAAAGGGATAGGCAAGACAACACTATCTTTACATTAGCTTTGAGAATATACAAAAGGGTTAAGCACAGTTTTTCTACTTAAGTTTTAAATTTCAGTTATCCTATAAATAAGACGAGGCTCTAAGTCGTGCTTGTTTGTCAGCTGGAACTAGAGATTTCTTTCCAGTGAAACAGAACAAACTTGTGACTGTTTACTCATATATAAAACCTGAGGGGGAAAAAAAAAAGTTGATCAAATATGTGGAAGTTCTCTTAATGCCAGGCCCAAAACATGCCATACATTTTAGAGAGGAGCAAATCCAAAAAGTTTAAAGACAAGATTGTGATGATAATTTTTTTTTTTCCTTTTTCTTTCCAGGTGAAAACTGCAAAAGCCTGGGGCTGACTGAAGAGAGATATTAATTGTGCTCAAGTTAGTCTGGCTTGAACAATTCAAGGATATTTTTGCTACTTTTTAAGTTAAGTGGAGGCGGCTTTTTTTTTTTTTTAATCATGGCAGATGTGGACCCAGACACGTTGCTGGAATGGCTGCAGATGGGGCAGGGAGATGAGAGGGATATGCAGCTCATAGCACTGGAACAGCTATGCATGCTACTTCTGATGTCAGACAATGTGGATAGGTGTTTTGAAACGTAAGTAGTTTTGGCTTTCATTTATGGAATGTCATTTTTTTCTCTTGGTAGCTGTATATAACATTTAACATTCCTAGAAACTTTCAGCCTCAAAAATGTTTTTACAGACTGAACTTGAGTGTAGATCACTGAAATGAGGAGTTTGTGTTAATGTTGTGTGAAGTACTGTTGTCTGATTAAAAATGTAGAGTCCTGTCAGTGATCTGCAGTGCATGTTCTGACACATGATCTGAGTGTTTAAATTAAAGAAATGTATTTGGAGTTGCAGTGTGGAAGTGTTGGGGGTTTTTTTGTTTTGTTTTTAATGGTAGAAAAAAACTTTTTTTTGCATTAAAACTATAATGATCACCTAGATATGTTTAAGCATCCATACTCTTGTAACACTTTTCTCGAGAGAGATGGTAGCTTTTTCTGAGCTCTGTAAATCCAAACAAAAATCACAAATACTAACCACTGTTCACACAAATATTTTTGCCCCTTCCTTGAAGAATGTTGTTGTTCATGCCACCCTCCTTCTCAACTGCGTTTGTACAGTTCATGTAGCACGGTCCCTGCTCTCACTCTTTTTTATGTTTCCAGCAGCACAAAATGCTGGTGTAACCACTTCTGTTACCTAACAGTGTTGCTGTGCATGCATTAACACTACTTCCTTTCCATACTACGGGTGGGCTCTCACAGGAGGTAGCAAAAGTGTAACCAATCACAACTTGTAGATGTGACATCTCTTACTTTTTTAAAAAAAATTTTGTTTGTTTCCCAAGTTCTGACTTTGCTCTTGTGTCTCTCCTCTTTTCCATCATTTTTTCATTACTTTCACTTTCCTCTCTTTTGCATCTCAGAGTATGGCTAGTGTCTTTCTGATACATCCTGTTTCTTAGGAGTGTGGATTTAGAAGCAGTTAAGAATGTAACTGTTTGTTACAGTGTTTAGTTTTGTAGCCCTGAAGAAGAGAACAGTTTCTTCTTCATTTGCTGCTGTAGGAAAGAATTTGGTAGTAACGAATTTTTCTGACAAATCTAGGTGAACTTCCTGCTTCAGTATATTCAGGATAGAACAGAAGTAGAAGTTTGGGCGTAAGCATTTGTAAAGATATCTTCTCGATATTTGAGAATCAGGAAAAAATGTCAACTTATAAACCAGTTGTGGGTTTTATGCATTTTATTTAGAATAGAATTCCGGTACACTCAGTACAAATGAATTAAATAGTCCAAGTGTGTTTTTCTTATAGATAATGAACGCTCTTTTATTGCAGTGTTGTGGTTTTAAAATTAGTTTTATGTCTGAAAGAAGAAACATTTAAAATACGATTTGCCATTTTAATTTTTGTTTCGAGCCTTGGTGTAATTTAATTTTACTGGTCTTCTAAGTTGTTGATCTCTCTTGCTGTTGTAAGCTTCCTCAAACAGAAGAGAATGAAGTATAAATTGGGAAAAAGTTATCAAGGTTCCCTGCCTGTTGAAGTGATTTTACAGTAAAGTTAAAACTGCTACTTTTGATTGGCACAATGAATATACCGAAGATACGGTTCCATGATATTTGGTGAGCTGACGTGGTACCTTGTTACCTTCAAAAGGGAGAGCTACTTCTTCCCATTTATCACTCACGATTTTAGGTCCTTGCAACCATGTTGCTTCATGCGAGCGTCAAGGCTTACTGGACTCCTCTAATTCACTAAAAGAGCAAACTGCTCTCTAAACTCACTGAAGAAGATGGCTAGTTTTCTGCTGTTACAGTGAATTATAGCAGATCATAGAGGTGTCTGGTGAGCACTGGGGGTGGAACTGCGTAACTGGAAATATGGGAGAAGCAGAGAAGGGTGTATACACTCTTTAGTGGAGAACTTCTCAGTGGATTGTCTTGGGTGCCTGTGGTATCACAGCCTGCGTTTCAAGGTGACTTTATGTATTTTGAAGCTCTTTGTAAGAAATACATGATGTCTTTAAAAGTATATTTAAAGTCTTTGCAAATGACAGTTCAAGTAGCCAAAACTGTCATATTCTGAGGGAGTAACTAAAATAATTCTTGATAATACTTTAAAGTTACTTTTCAGCTATGTTTTTAAAGGAATTATTGCTTGTCTCCTAAATAGGAGATTTACTACGCAAGAGAAGGGTCGCCAAACACATTTTTCAGGAACTAATTTTGAAAATGGCTTCAGTGCATGCCTGATTTATAGTGTAGACATCTTTTTCTGTTAGGAAGAAAACCAACCTGTAAACTTTACAACATTTTTTCTTCTGTTAAGCAAGAAGAGCATTCTGAAAATTTTAAATGCTGTGCAGATGTTATTTCAAGATCTTGAAATTGTTTATTGCTATTAATTATGTTGACTAAAAACTTTAAGAAATTTTTTTCATCTGTGGAATTTGATAACTGGAAGATGGAAGGTGGAATCTTAAAACAGTCAATTTCTTGGAGAATGAAATGTGATATTTTTCAGGGATCAGAGTGACTTAAATATTTAATATTTAATCCACTTTTACATAAATTCTTTGCTCTTACGACATAAGCTAAGAAAAAGCTTATCATTTCAGTGAAGTACATCTGGTGATTAAAAGCTACATATGGTGACGACTGGCAAAGCTATGAGGCAAAGACACATGAAAAATATTGACATGAATGCTACATGTTTTTCCCTAAAAGCACAGCACTGATTCCAGACTGATTTCTTAAGGAGTTAAGGGCAATATACAGTGTCACTTAGCAAAGACAGATCACAGACTTGGAGGGGAAAAAAAAGAAAGATATTGAAATGATGAATGCAAAATCTTGTACTTCATTATTGCAGTAAAGTAATAGGGTTACTTTGCAAACATATTCTCAAGGAAATAGTATATTTTAAAGCTAATAATTTGTTTCTGTACAAGAGTAATGCATATTGAAACAGCGTTTCAGATCAAATCAGAAAAATAGAAGTAGGCACAAATGTATGGCGGTGTATTTCATAGTGTTCCAGCAAAGTTCTAGCAGTATCACAACAGATTGCGGGGTATGCAGCCAATAACAGGTAGTGGTGGCAAATAATTAATGTTTGTTTGCTTCTCCCCAGATTTGCATATTACATCTGATTAAATGTTTTTTAGCGTTACTCATATGTTAGCATTACAAAAATCAGTGGCATATTCATCTTCTGGTGATAATGAGTCACAGACACTGTTAGTCACTTAGCATGAAGAACGGCTAACATTTTACCAGCAGCAAAAACCAGTAGCGCCAACCTTAATGAGTGAATAGAAATGGTTCTGTTAAGTACTTGAATTGGAGTAAAACAGCTAAATTCATTGTGAATATAAGTGTTACTCCCAAATTGTAGTTAAACTGTGTGCTATTAAGTCAACTTTAAACAGGAGTTTAAAGTATGCATTTTGTATAAATATAATTGAAATGATATTTTTAGTATTTAAATTGTTACAGGTAATTTCAAAGACAATGTAGAGGCTGTTTGTTACAATCTCATATTATTAATATAGCCCTTTTCCACTTAGGTGTTTCAGTTTATCTTTTTTTTGCCCCATCTGATTGTTTCACTTTATTTTTGGTGAAATAAAACAAGAACTCCTCAGACCTGGGCTTTGTGTTGTTATTTTCTTTCTCTATCTGCTAGAGCAAAAGTATTTCGCGAGGAAGTTGTTATTTAATTATTTTCCTTAATTACAAAAAACCCTTGTAGAACAAGGCAGTAGCATAACAAGTAAAGTAAAACCTAAGTAAAATCTTTTCTACACTGAACGGATGAAATACGCTTTCTCTTTCTGAGCATTAATAAAGCCTATCTTCCCCTGACTGTGTCCGAAGTCACCTCTGTATATTTAGCATGAACAGATTTGGTCAGCAAAGAATTATCAACAGTTATCAGCTTATTTGACAAGTAAAAAATTATACAGAGGATCAGAATTTAGGGTTCTAATGTGTAAAACAGAAATCCTCTTAGTTTATTTTTTAGATAAATCTGTTTATTTTAGTTTACATTAAACATTGTTCTATTCTAAGTATCTATTCACTAGGGAAAAGGTATATCTTTACCTTGTATTTGCTAACATGTAGTAACAAGTGTAAGAAGAAATTCTAGTGAACCAAAGACTGATGTGAGCTAGTGAGACTGTGGTAGAATAATATGGAACAGCTTAGCTTTACCTCCAGCTGATTGCTTAAAACTACACGCTCCTGTGTTTATCAGGATTGTGTAGCTCAAATAAATAAAAATTAGATATTGAGAGAAAAACAATTTTTCTTGTAGAGATAGGAATCTGAAGTCGTGGTTTTCAGGCCTATTTTTAGAGTTTAGACTGACTTTAAAAGCATCTTTGTAATTCCAGCAGTGGTAAAGTGCCCTTTAACAGATCTAGCAATGGTAGTAAAACTAACAGGCTGAGAGGGTAGCTGTAATGGTATCAATGTGGTTTCATGTTGTGTGTCCTACAGATTTGCTCATCTTGTTATTTTAGGGGTGGTAGAGGGGAAGTCAGGCCATTATTACAGTTTTGTGCTGGAGTGCAGCCATGAGTAAATTAGGATAAGTATTGCTGTCAACAATAGACTACAGTTCTCATTATTTTAAGTCATGGAAAGCATGTGTTCTTAGTGAATTATTGATTTGGATTAATGCAGACATCTCAATAAATGAGTCTTGCCATTGTAAATCTTACAGAATTTCATGTGATTCGTACTAGCTTTTTTTTTGCCGTTTAATGAAGACAGAGGGTGTTGGCAGCAGTGAAATGCCAGCACTGGAGTGGACTCCAATATAGTGGGATCTTCAGCATCCTATAGGGTTCTTTTCTGAGATGGAAGCAGGGTGTGTGCTGTATTTTTCAGGGAGCTATTTTGTTACAGCATAATGTTTAGGACTGTTTCTGATTTTTAAGGCTGTGTTTGTCGTTGGGTAGTTGGGTTTTTTGCAATGGTAAGAGTTTTAACTCAGGTCTTTCTGATTGCTCTTTGTAAAATAGGAGTTATGGCCTCATTGTCACGGGTATTATGGAGATTAATTAGCCTTGCCTAGTAATTTTGAGAATCTTAATGGTCGCAAAGGCTGGAAGGGAAGATTAGGTCATCTAAATTGACATCCTCTCTTCTGTCATAAGCCTCTGTATTTTACCTGGTTATTACCGAATTGAGCATCTTGTTTGATACAAGCATAATGTGTAGCTAATACTTCCACTAGGGCATCCTACCTAATTTTACCCTCCTGTTTTGCTATTTAATCTGCTGCCTAGTTGTCTTTGTTGAAATTTGCTTGTCCTTTTTGATATGAATTGGCTAGACTGCTGAATTTTGTGGCGGGCAGTCAGTCCATCTTTTCCTACTGGATTAAAAGCCAATAACGTTTTTACTGTGAATGTGCTTGCATGCAAGGATCTCATCAGCTCTTGATCTTCCTCCCCTCTCCAATTCTTCAATCTCCAAGTTTTTCAGAAATACTTGCCAGTATTGCCTTCATCCATGCTGTTTACGGTAGTACATTTAACTTACTGTTAACAGCTATACATCCCAAATTTAGTTAGATATTTCCAAAACATTGAACAGGAAGTGTGGGTTTAGTTATTTGTCTTCAGAGTTGCTTTCCAGGATATGATTGCTCACTTCTTAGGTATGGCTTGATGTATTACCTAGATTAATATCTGTAACTTGGCGTTTGTGTGAGTTAAAACGCATTTTGTTTAAATGAGCCTGTGCTTCCGAGTAGTCCAGACAGTTCTGTATAACTCATCACACTGTCACTATTTACTAGTCTGCCATTTTAAATTTTTTTTTCGGTAGTTTCATCAAGTATCCTTTGTTTTGTTCAGGGTTTTGTGTGTGAGACAAAATTGAAGTGATCCTTGCAAGTACTACACAAAAGATGGGTGCGGAATTTTAAGGCAACAAGTGAATGACCTTTCAAAAGATTCCCATCTCCTAGTAGATTGGATGAGACCAGTAAACTGGGTGTTACAGGAATTTCAAATAGCAGGCTTCCTTTCTTGAAGGACTGGACTAATCAAATTATTTTAAATATTGGCTTCTTATGAAGAGGCTATGTAAGAGGCATAGACGGGATAGATGTTCAGTAGGTTGATAATGGGGAAATGGAATTTTTCTTGTTTGAGTGGGTTCTCTTTTGGAGCACCTGGAAATCCAGCAGGAGCTAATGGAGAGGTGTACATATTTAGACACACTTACAAAATCATACTTTTTGTTTTAATTGCTTGTTTTGTTTTGAAATGTTAACAAATGTAACGTGTACTCGAGCCATTATGTTTGCACAATTGAGGTTGCTGCTAGTGGAAGTCATAGGCAGGAATACTTGTAGTTTCAAGTTCTTTAATGTATTCAGCTATTGTGGATGAAGCTTCTGCAAAATATTTACAAAATGCTGGAGACAGGAGAACGAACATATGTGGAATTACTACCCTGGGGCATGGCATATCTTTTATAAGATACAGGAAAACACGAAAGGCAGCCCAACACATCCTTTGTAAATTCAAGAGCAAAGCTAATGATAATTTGTTTATAAATTTACCTATCCTGCAGAAGCTGTTTCATCTTGTGCATTTTCTTTTTTGTTTCATTTTACACAATTGATATTTATTGAATGTGTCGTGGAGTACTTAGATGATGTGTTCCCTCTTAATAGTGAACTCTCAGAATAGGGTTCAGCTGTCTGTCCTTTATTTAGCTCAAAGGAAGTTTGAAAGTGTTTCTAAGTGTTGAATTTAAATTAATTTCATTTAATTTCTCATAAAACAGGGTTTCTACTGAAATAGATACAGGATGGAGTTATTAGTTCTCTGGCTTTATTTTATTGGCCTGAGCTGTGATTGCAGTTAAGAGTAGAGATTCAGAGTTGTACAAGTTTAATATTTTATGATTATGGTAAAAGTTCCTAAATTAACAATTAATTTTCAGTTGCTTCTTCCTCATACCTTTAAAATATAGTGTAGTATCTGTAAAGTCTTACACGTAACTGGATGTTTCCTGGCCTTTATTTGTTCTGTAATGGCAATGTGAGAAAACAGTGTACAATGTATTTTGGAAATGGGCCCAGAAGAATACGTATAGGCAACACAGGTGTGCAGGCAGTTCTCTTGTGGAAGATCTTGATTACTCTGCCGACATTTTGTTTCCATGTATGAACCAAAACCAGTATTTCAGCAAATGAAACAATGAGGGAAAGTCTGAGATCTCCTCCCATAGAAAGAACTACCGAAAGGAAAAACAATCATTAATCAAAAATAAGTTGGAATTGCTATTGCTTTAAGAACAAATCAGTTGTACAGGGTGTATGTTCTTTGAAACTTTGAGGTTTTGCGACACATTGTTGTAAATGTTTAACTGGTCTATTTTTCCTCAGAAACAGTTACTAATGAGGTTTAAATTCAGTATTTTAATTTTTAGTTATTAATAATTATTTAATATACATAAATTTTAAAGAAGCATAGGCACGTACAATTCCTGATTTTTCCCACTGCTAGCTGATCTCAGCAGATGGTATGCATTAAGGACCCAGCACAAGTGCTGGCTGGCAGCTGAGCTTGGTTTTCTGCCACAAGTCACATGTCTTGGCCCAGGCGCCTGAAGCCGAAGGCTTTGTCACATGGCAGGGGCTCCGCATCCCTGGAATCCAGCGGTTACTCTGGAATTGAGTAACATGCCCTAATGCTAGCAGTAGGGGGGTTTAACTATTTTGGGGATGAAGTGGGGTTGTCTCTTTTCCTTGTTTTGGTTTTTATTTTAACGCAGCAGTAGTCTTTAAACTACCATTATTGTTGCTGTTTTCGCTAGGGCCTTTAAGTGCATTTAAAGTATGAAATGTAATTGCAGAAATGAGTTTGCAGTGCCTATTTTTACTTCCTTGGTATCGTTTTACACTGGCAAGCTGTAAAATCAGCTGAGTCACTTTATTCGAGTGTAATGGCTTTGCACTGGCAGGAGCCTACTGCTGTAGCTATTTAAGAATTTTGCATCCGTGTGGATACTCCTGTTCCTAAAAGGCAGGGCGAGTGGAAGGAAAGATTCAGAAGTGTGTTAACGTATGGAGTTATGCTGATTATAATGCTGTAGTAATATAATTATATTGGTACATTTCCTTAGCCTTTCTTGACATCTTATCAATATGATTGTGAAATTTAGAAAATGTATTTAGATCAATTTAAATTTTCTGCAGAGGAAGAATGTATATTAAAGAATTTGAGTATCATCGTCTTTACAATCTAGTAAACTCGTTTTAACGCTGAAAGTATGAATATGCTTCTTTGGTAGAAATCATACAGAATCAGCACTTTTTTACATGGTTTAGTTATTTTCTGGATGTCAGTATAGGAAACAGAGAATGTTTTACTACCCTTATCTTAATGATATGAATATAGAGGGTAAATATTGATACTGAATAGTACTTACTTTAGACTTTTTAAAACCTGTTATTTACAAACCTGTCATCGGGCAAGGTCTTTGAAACATGATGGGTGGAAGACACGCAATGTAGTAAGTAGCAGAAGCTCTTATCCTGCGAGTACAGAAATGAAGTTGGGTGGACATCTAAAACTGAGACACTTAATTGACAAGAGCTGTAGCATTGGTTGCAGAGTAACCTCATTAACTCACTGAAGTCCGTCTTTCACTAAGGAGTGAAGGACCTCATGAATTCGCTAAGTCCCTAATCACTCTTTTAAAGTACTTTATTAAAGGTTTTCCTTTAATTTTCATATTCATTAGGAGAAGTGCCTAAAGAGTAATCTGAACTTTGAAGCTATCTATTAGCTCCTATTAGCCATTATTTCCTAATTTGAAAGAATAAAAACTATTAAAAAGTAGGTTTGTGTGGTTTTTTTTTCCTGTAATAAAACAAACTCACCACTATCTTTTTGGTTGTTCCACTGCAAATAAGTCATTGTGAACAGAGTGATTTCCCCTCAGAGTGATCTATTTTGGCCTGCCTAAGGAAGCCAGTAGGGATTTACCTTGGAATTAAGGTGTAATAGTGGCACATACGTAACATGGCTTGTCTGACTCGCTCTTTGGTTCCTACTGGTGTTGATTGCATTTGCTTACCTGGTGCTTCATTACAAAGAGAGGCTGGTCCTCGGAAAGCGCTCTTAGGACCTGGTTGCTAGAATTGTTTCCAGATGGGCAGTGGATTTCTCTTCCCTGTGCTGCCTTTGGTTACATTTTAGTAACAAGGTGCCTTTACTCAGGATTGGATTCAGTGAAAACTCAATGACTACTTTGAAAACCCATTTGCGCAATTTTGAGGTGTAAAGACCACCCACTGAGTAAGAGCAAAACTTTCCCTTTTTCTTAGTGGTCAACTGCCAGCACACAGAAATCCACAGTGAGGCTGTGTGACAGAAGGGAGGGGTGTGCTTTGGTCACCTGCTACATGGCTGTGACAGTGTTGCTTCCCATCTCCCATTGTGTGCTGGTGTTCCCATCTAGCCCTTCCAGTCCTTTCTCTGACACTACTCACACATGCAGGTTCTTGTCCCTGAGACATCTAGAGCAGATGCTCATAGTTTCAACCATGAGACACCCATGTAGTATCTTAGTGTGGATTAGGGGATTAGAGGGTGATCTCTGTAAAGCTGACCTGTGTACCTCTGTTTGTGACACAGTTATTGATAGAAAAGTTACCTACAGGATAATGACTTAAGTTCTTCAAAATGACAGCTGTACAATTTTATACTGTAATTATTCTAGGCAGCTGTTTGAGAAGACTATGGCTGGAGCACTGGGGATGTGTTGGTACACCCTTCTCTCTCTGTAGAGGCTCAACCTTTGATCTAGACTCTGTGTGAATGACAGAACTGGTACTTTCTGTTCCCTCGCTAGCAGGAACCTTAGGGACTGCTAAGGCCTGAGCAGACTTCAGCAGGCAAAAAGAATGTGAATTTATCTGTATGGCATGTGTGTGCTTATGAATGTAATCTGTGTGCATCTTTTAAGAGTTCCTGTGTAACTACCTGTTCTTTGTCTACTGGACCACTAGTTTGTAGTTTTCACCATGAAATAAATACAGTGATGTTTTACTATAGAATATTGAAGTGAGTTTGGTTTTTTTGCTTTGTATTGAGGATGTTTTGTAAGTATGTTAATCCCTCTGTTTAAAACTCTTAGCAGTCCATGTAGTTTATCTAGCTGTCTAGTAAATTTGCTCTCTCTCTATTCAGCTACTGCTCTTGATTCTACCAAATCTTCCAATGCCTGGACCAAGTATTTTTGCAAAAAATATATCTTTATTACAGAACCAAGGTCAAAGTTCTTTTGTGACCTGCAGTAGGAGTAGCACTTCATATGTAGGTTGCACATCTTCCTCTTGTTCCTAATATTATTACTCCAAGTAAAGCAAAGTAGAGCATCATTCCTACCTGGTCGTTATGCATGCATGTTCACAGGGGCAGTTTAAGTAGCAATTGTAGACATAACCACAGTGGTGCAATTCATTCCTTTGATAGCTTTTGGAGAAGCTAGAATAAAAAATTGTCTTCTCTAGAACTTCTATATTAAAATAGCAGAAAATACTAGTGACAGGTTAACTGGTAGTAAACTGGTAGTAACAGGCTTTAAAAAGCTGTGAAGAAGTGGAATAGGGAGATCCAGTGTAGTGATGTGATATGCTAAACAGTAAATCGCGGTTGTCAAAACTGCTATTACATCAAGATAAGATGTAATAATGTGGGATGATTAGTTTGCATTCTGTTGTCTGTGTCTGTCTTATTGTACAATTATACTTTAGGCTTTCTAGGATAGAATCTCTTGTTTTGCTGTGGTAGTGCAGGGAGATCCTGATCTGTCGCAAGAGCTCTCGGATACTACAGTATGACAAATACTAATGATGGTATGTCGCAAGCGATAGATTAGGAGAAGGAGGTGCTAAACTTTAGGAGGAACTTTTATGGATAGGAGAAGACAATGCAGTGAGACGTTCAGAGCTAGTAATGAGTGAGGCTCAGTCTTGATCTAATGTGTCTAATGATCACAAGACTGCAATAAATTAAGGTAGGAAGAAGGCAATATATTACACTTGCAGGGTATGCATGTGTGTGT
>NW_009616499.1:13268-43414 GCF_000690535.1 Cariama cristata
ATTCCTGCCTGCTCGCTTAGGTGATGTTACTGAAGGCCAGTCAATTACATTTGTTCACCAGAAACTCCTGCTGCTGGATTGTTTCACTTAGTTCAGCACAGAAATTTACCATCTAACAATCTGCACAAATGGGATACCATTTAAATTCTATGAAATAATTTACATATATTAATATATATTTTTTTTTTGTCTTCTCTCAAGCTCTTGACATCCACAGAGTGAAAAACTTATCTGAAGAGGCTTGGGCATGGGTTCTTGACGATGTATTTCAGAAATGCATACAAATATAGCTTGATAAATGTGTTTTCATAGAATTAGAAAAAGTCTGTAGCTGGCCAGAAATACTGTTATATAGGGAGTAGTGAAGAACCTTGTATACTTGGCTGGCGTAGTAAACATATTTTTTTTTTCTGCTAATATCATTACAAGTTCAAAATGTTAAAGAACTGTGCTGCTTAGAACAAAGTATAGCCATGTCTTGACCTGAAATAATATTACAGAGCAGTAGACGAAGTAGCGTAGTGGTCCTATCTAGGCAAATTGGTGTACTGTGGACTGCATTGGCCAAATGTGTCTTTTGTATCAGAGAATACAATTGATGACTTTATTTTCAAAGTCGATGTCAGTGTTACTGTCAACCTTTGGGGCTTGAAAAAAAAAAAGTTGACTCTCTTGCCAGCTATGACCTCTTTGAAAAAGTAGTAGTTGTATATAATAGATTGTTAAGGCAGTGTTTATAAAACAATAACAAAAATACTTTTTGACAGTCTTACTGGCAGAGACTCAGGGCTGATAGAATCCAGGTCTGTCTGTTTTACTTTCCTTGGAAATACTTCAGACTTCTGCACGTGTTTTATTGCCTGGTATGACTTTAGAGATAATAACTTAATTTGTATTACTGTACTGTGTAAAACTTGAACCAAATTGTTTGGGTTGAGAAGGACATGAGGGAGAAGAAGGTGGCACAACTGTACATATTGTGTGCTAAAATAGAAGCAGCAGCTCTTGTTTGCTGTCTTGGAGACTGACAAAAATTCCAGTTTGATCCCCCCTCCCCCCCATGTTCCTGATAACAATGTCTGAGAAAAATGAAGTTTACACTTATATTAATTCTAAATTTATATGAGCTGTAATAACGATCAAGCTTTATATTATCTTTATGTGCCTCATGATATGTCTGATGCTTCTTCATAAACCATCCTGGTTTTCACTTTTTTTACTATGCATTTTTCTGTTACACATTGATTATATGATTTGTTAGATTAGTTTATAGTTGGTTCAGAGCATTCAATTAGAAGGCTAGACTTTTTTCATTGTTAGGTAACAGGCAAGTGTTTAAAATTATTTAATGAGTTCTGCATTGAAATACAATGAATTAACTTCTAAAAGAAAAAAATATTAAAGATAACATGCATCACAAATGTTTAGTTTGCAGTAAATTAGTGTGTACTGGTGTGGATAATGCATAAAAATCTGTACCACAAAACTGGTGTGTTTTGTCTTGTTTTACTTTCAAGCCTGTGATTTTGTGTATGTTGTTTCTTGATTTGCTGCAGAAAAAGGTGGGGGGGAACTTAGCACTTAAATTAAAGCTTCAGTATTGCTTTTTTTTTCCTCCTTTTTTCTCTTCAGTCTTCATTATTGTCCTTAAAAAATATTTATGAAATGTTTCTGCTGCCTCTTCTGCACGGTGTAGTCTAGCTCTCAACTTCCTGGCTACTAGCAATATTGAGCAAAACTTAAAAAAATACCCAACAAAATCCCCCCAAACCAAACCTCAATTGTTAAAAGAAACAAGTATCAAGTACATAGAGCTCAGTGGTTGAAGTAGCTTGAAAGAATTTTCTGTCACAGCCCTTGTTAAAATTAGATTGCTTGCTATTTTCAGAAAAGGTAAATAATTAATTTTTTCAGAACAGATGAAGTTCTTATTATTGCTGCTTTTATAGGAATTCAATGTGCAATACCATAGTCTACAAAAGCAGTTGAAGTCTGGGTAGCTTTTTATTTTGAGAACCAAGTAATTTCCACAGGTTAAGTGTATGACAAATCTACGGTTTCTTCCTGAAACCTTATGATGCAACTTGGTTTCCTTATTGGAGGACTGGAAATCATTTCTCTAAGTCAGAAAACAAATGTCCTGACAGCAAGTGGAGGTTGTTATTTGCCTCCTAAGTGAAAAAGTATGGTCTCTGACTAATATAGCTGGAGGTTCTGGCAAAAAGTAATTTTAACAAAACCCCAACCTTTTAGTTTTTGCCAGTGAGCTGTGTTTTTATAAGAGCATTGCTGATACAGTGCACTGGCATTTATGTGCTGGCAAATATAAATGATAGGCTCTTAGTAACTTTGTATTTTTGCTGTATCTGCTGGGTAATTGACTGTTGTGGACAGGTGTTTTAAGGACAGTAACGGATTTCTTCCAATTGTTAAAATTTCCATGTTCAAAAAATACAGCTAAGTTCTATTTGTGCTGACTTTTTATAAACAGTTAAGTCATAGAAAAAAAGTAAATTCTAGATTTGCTAAGTATTGCTTTTAACTCCCTGCAAAAATCTAGAGGTTTTTTCCTGCTGCTGTCTTTGGAAATCTAAGAAAAATGGTTTATACTACTACTTGCTAGTATTACAGTGGAGACAGTGGAGCTCCTTACCTTCCACTTGGTTATATGTGTGTGGTTTTGGTTTGTTTCGTTTTACTAATAAACACAAATTAAGAAAAATTTTTTTTGCAATATAATGTTTGAAGAACACT
The DNA here is from genome assembly GCF_000690535.1 of Cariama cristata. Taxonomy (NCBI): domain Eukaryota; kingdom Metazoa; phylum Chordata; class Aves; order Cariamiformes; family Cariamidae; genus Cariama; species Cariama cristata. The sequence continues at coordinate 16,023 of NW_009616499.1, forward strand.
GTCCATAGCAATATTTCAGTGATCTGTCTGGTGTTCCATAAAATGCAGTGTAAAAGATCCAACACCAAAACACTTGAACAGGTAGCACACTGTACTTTAAATTTTATGTACTGAAATGCTGCTTGTGTCATTGCATGGTAGTCATCTAATAATGCGTACAAATTTCAGACTTTTTTTTTTCCTAGTGAGTAACATCTTTAAAATGCAAAGTCACTGTGTAAACTCTTAAGAAAGATGTGGAGTTAAATAGCAAATTTCTTAAGAACAATAGACAGATTGGCTGGGTAGGCTAATATAAGTATTAAATACATGATTTAGCATCATTGAAGCTTCACTTCATTAATACATTGGGTAATGTATTTATTTGTCAGGCAATATTATTTAATTACTTCATAAAACATGGCCAGATCTTTAAGGAAACTATTAGCATTTTCCTGTCCCAGTATTTGGTACCTTTGTCTGAGTCACTTTGCATACCAGATGGGATACTGAATGACCTCTGAGTTAGTCTTCAGAATGATTCGTCAACGAGTACTTCACCTGTCTTCCAGACCAAAAAACATGCTATTATTTTTGTTCTTTCTCTTTTGAATTTAGAAAAGTTTTAGGCCTTCTTTTGCAGACCAAACCCTTAGTTTAAGAAAAAGTTGCAATATTTGCTTTGTGTAAATTTAGCCTGATTCCCTACATCTAGGAATGAGGTATCCAGTTACTTCAACTACTACTGTTACGGCATATATCGCCTTCACTTAATTCTCCACCACCACCTTGAAAGTCTTCTATGACTGCAGTGAACAATCATTATGTTAAGTTATTTATCACTAAATAAGTGTGCTGTTGGAAGATAAATTGTCTTAAAGTATAGCTGCATGTCTTGAAACTTTTGATCCAAATCAGCCTTAACTACAGCTGCCATAATAGTCAAAAACATTATTATGACCATCCGTTTTAGTTTGTGTTGTGTTATGTCAGAGGGATTGAAGAAGGACTGTTGCAGCTTACTTATTTCGTTTTGTGGGGATGTTCTTGACCGTCCTTGCATGTGGAAATGAGGCTAACAATAAAGAGCAGAGCCAGAGGCTACAGCGGCCTGGATATGAAGAGAAAATGCAATAGAAGCAAACTAAATGAATTAAATATGTTCTCAGTGTGGTTAGGAAAAAAGAATGAGGTGGTGGTGGGGGCTGAAAGAGGATAGAACGACAAATGAGAATGTTTATAACATAGGGAAGAAGGACTACTCGGAGAATTAAACTGTGTGGCAAAACCAAAATCTTTAGTCTTTGTATTGAACATAATACTTCATGGTTAAGTAGCTATTTATCATCATGAGCCTTGAAGCTCTGTTAAGAAAAAATGTGTGATGTGAGGTTAATTCCTAAAGTAATTTACCAAGAGGATTAATTTTGCCTGTACGATTGTAAAACTTCAAGAATTTTTTTTTTTTTTTTTTTCCTGCTGGCTTTCTCCTCAAATACAGTGTCTTTTCAGTTCACTGGTTTGAATTTTGGGCTGTGTATGAGATGCCTGCATCCTGGTGTTCTAAATGGGTGCTCTGAACCAACTGTAAACTAATTGAGCAAATCATGTCAGCGTGAAAAGCGTTAATCTATTAATGTGAAAGTGTATAAAATTACTTAATGTAGAGAAACTCACACAACTTAATGTGGTGTTGTGTGTTTTTTTTTTTCCTGTAGATGCCCTCCTCGAACTTTTTTACCAGCACTGTGCAAAATTTTTCTCGATGAAAGTGCTCCAGACAATGTATTAGAAGTAACAGCTCGTGCCATAACGTATTACCTGGATGTATCAGCTGAATGCACCCGTAGGATTGTGGGAGTGGATGGAGCTATCAAAGCACTTTGTAATCGTTTAGTAGTTGTTGAACTTAACAACAGAACGAGCAGAGATTTGGCTGAGCAGTGTGTGAAGGTATGTGTACTGAAGAACCTTTTGTTTTTAAGAAGGGCCTGGAAAATCTGTTTCTGAAGAGTTTCATCATCTTCTCATCCTATTTATTTTATTAAAATGTGAGAGCAAAAACATGAAGTACGATAAAAATATATGTGCCAGCAATGCTGCTTATCTTTACTGTCAGTCTGGTGATCTTCAAAGCTGAGATTCCTTTAAAAATAAAGTACAGAAAAAGAAAAAAAAATAATAGAAGAAAGCTTTGCTGTTTATCTTGCATGACTGGAATGCGAAGGGCTAATTTTATGCTAAAAAGGAATGAATAATTGCTCCAGATATAGATAAATTACCTGCTGTAAAAAATTGCTGTCTCTTCAGTAGCGCTAGACACAGCTCCTTTGCACCCTTGTGAAAGTTTTCAGAAAAATTTACAAGACCCTTAAAATCTCTTGTTTAAAGCATAACTCATGGCCATGTGATAGCATATAGTTTGAGTCCTTGATTACTATGGCATCAGACTTTATGCATGTATTTCCTATTTACTAGTTCTAATCTACTCAGAAGTACATCACTGGAGTACTGGAGTAACAGTACTCTTGGAAGTTTCAGAGCTCTCAGTTGTGTATTATCCAAAGACTTAATTCTCCCAGGAAAAGATACTATTATCTAGCTGTCTCTCATGAACACCTGGTATGACAATGCTATTGGGGGATGTTCTTGTATTCACTTCTGTATTTTTTAAGAAAACTGTAACTATTAGAGTACTGGAGGCTTTGGCCCCTTCTGGGTGTTGAAGAAGAGGTGGGGTTTTTTTTCTGTTGTTCTATTGTTTCATTTTCTTAACCAGTTCTGTAGATGGATATAAACAAACAACTGACTTCTTGTGTATTCTTCATTCTAACTAAATTTCATTTTGTCATAGGTGTTAGAATTAATTTGTACCCGTGAATCAGGAGCTGTGTTTGAAGCTGGAGGGTTGAATTGTGTTTTGACATTCATTCGTGACAGTGGACACCTTGTTCATAAAGATACTTTGCATTCAGCTATGGCTGTAGTATCCAGACTCTGCGGCAAAATGGAACCTCAGGATTCTTCTTTAGAGATCTGTGTGGAATCACTGTCTAGTTTATTAAAACATGAAGACCATCAGGTAATGTAATAGTTGGCTCAGTATGCTGTGAATTTAACTTCTATTATGTTCCAAGATAAAAATACTGCTTAGCATTTGACTCAGCACTGTTGCATGAATATGATCTTATTTAACCTCTGAAAACTTCATTGAAAAAAATCCTGTAACTTTTTCAGTGCATTTCGAAATACTTTCTAAAGTAATCATTGTTCTACGTCTGCACCTCAGTCACTATTAAAATGAGCATAAATGAGAGACAAAAATCAATCTGGTTTGTTTTTCTTTTGCCAAACTAAGAGAAGCGATAAAAACATTCACAATCAATGCTAAAATGTTACATTGGAAGCCAGCCTAGAGTAGTACTACTATAGATGCAGCACCACTTCTTTATTGCAGTTTTATTAACTTGAGATGTAGTAGTCCTTGTAAAATCTAGAAAATGAATCCTAGAGGAATTATCTTCCTACTAGTAGAGTCCTTTTGTGTATATCATACTAATGCTTTGCAATGCAATAGCTATTTAACCGAACTGTTTCTGTACTCTGGCCAGGCTTCTTGTCTGTACCATTCTCAGTCCCCATTTTGCCCCCACCTCTGTCCTCATTCCTTTCTCTACACCTGCCCTGCCTCCTCCTGGTCTGGTTTATTAAGCACATCATATTTGGGAGACTAAATCCTTTTGCCAGTGAGCTGCGTTTGTTGTTTTTAACTTTTTTTTTTTTAGATCTTTTTGAAAGACCCAGTTGGCAGGGGACTGTCACACTAGCCATTTCAGAACAAGCTACCATGTTTGTTAGACATTATGTAACTTTATTAATGCACTGATCATCTCAGGCAAGCTAATTCTGTAATTTAGACTGTAAGTCTGTAGTATTTGAACTGTTTCCCAATTTATACTGTGTTAGAAAAAAGCAAATGCTGGGGCTGTTGGAGGTCTGAATGGGAGTTCAAATTAACTTAATCTTTTAGCAGTTAAGCCTTAAGGTAAGTGTGCTTAAGATTGGAGTAACCCAGAAGATAAGAAGTAAATCTGTACTGGTATCCTTGAGAAACATGTTTTGTGTGAAACAAGCCTCAGGATTTACAGTGAATGTTGGGTGTGTATTAAGGATTTGCCCAGTAACTTCCTTTGTAAAGTTTTGTTGTTCCTCCCCTCATCCTTTTACACTGTTGGATTTGGTCACTTTTTGTGTGGGCTGCCAGTTAGTAACATCACTTGAGGGAAGAGCTCAGACCAGATGAATGTGGCCCCAAGAACAGCTTACTATAAGTTTGGTTTTTTAACCTTTCTACTAAACTTGCAATTTGTGAGAAGAAATGTAAATACCTTCCACAGTACTCTTTTGCTTTGTAAACTGATGCCACTGATGTGGTGTGTTTAAATAAGCTGAACCTTGCGTGTTTCTGACAGAGCTGTTCTGGTAAAAATCCATGAAGTATATACGGATTACATAAAGATTGGCAGAATTGTTTATCCATTGTGCTATCAAAGAACTGTAGCAAAATGCCGAGGAACATGAGTAGTGACCATTACAAGTTAAAGAAAAAATCCCTTGCGAAAGAGTACTGATAAATCAGAATGCTTGGCATGCAGGGACCATGCCAGAAGCTTAGCATGCTTTGCATTTATTCAGGAGAAACTTCGTTTTTCAAGTACTTGCAAACTTAATGGGGTTTTAAGATTTTAACTTCATGAAGTCTGGCTAATACTCTAATCTTGTTCTGTGTGTTGATGGGTAACTGTCTTTAAGCCGTTGGCACATGATAGCTGACATTCATTTTGAAAATGGGCTGTGCTAGAAGTTGGTGACATTTTTAGGGAGTAAGAACTAATTTAGAGTTTGGTAAAGCATGGGTTTTTTGGTTTGTGGGTGGTTTTTTTATTTTTGTTTTTTTTAACTATTTCTTGACACCAGTCTAGTTTGCTGCTGTACGTCTACGAAGGCAAATGTGCCTGAAGCAGCTCATCTTGATATGCCTATGCAAACCTCTTGATCTGAAAGATGGAGACACTTTTAGTGTATAGATGAGAGAGATGTTGAAGGCAAAACCTTCTTTCTTTTCAACACCAACAGAAAAATAAGTTGGATCTTTTCCTGGACAGTTGACCAGCAGTATTTTTTTCTGTATTGTTAAGAGGATCATCAGTAAGCCTCGTTTTAACAGCGTCACTGTTTGGTTTTGGGTTGGTTGGGTTTTTTTCCTCTTTAGTGACAAACCTAAATTTGGGAGTTTGTATTTTATTGTCACAAAAATACTTGCATATCACTGGGTCAGGTGTTCAGTGGACAGACTGGGTTATCCAAGGGTAAAATTGGCTTTTCCCAGTTTGTCCTATTTTTAAGCTTGATCTCATTGAAAATTTCTTTTACTTAAAAGAAGTATGTAGACCTTTAAATACAGCTTTAACTATCAGACTTCACTGTCAATTTAGTACTGTGGGAGTTCTGAGCTGGTGCCTCAGCTAATGGCTTATTTGATAGCATTTTTTTTAGTAGAAAGCACCAAATTAATATAACATTGTAATATTAGCATAATATTAGTTTTGATTGTCAAATATAACATATTAGAAGATTTTGTATTCTATAAATATAGGAGATAAAACTGCAGAGAAATTTTTGTCTTCCTTGTCCTTTGAGGAACAAATTTGAAATTCAGTAAATGTGTAAAAGTTAGGAAGTAAAACCTCATAGTGCATTTTCTTTTTGTTTTGTTTTTTTTTTTGGTGAGTTTTAAAAGTTTTATTATTAGAAGGCTGCCTTAACAATTTCTAACATCAAAACAACCAGAAGATGAAACATACCATATTTCAATATCAAGCAGTGGATTGTTTTTGTTTGTTGTGTTTTTTTTTTCAAACTGTATTGTCAGAATAGACCATTGCTCATGGGGATTATAAATAGTTGTGTTTCCTGTAAGAACATCTGTAACTAAAAACTTTAAAAAATGTGCTTCCAACATCTATTAATTTGACAATTTGATTATTAAATATATCTTTCTAGATTGATTTGGAGTTTTGCTCATATAGTTAAGGAGATGCTCACAATGCTGAACTTCAGACAAAGAAGAAGAGTTTCCTTGATTTCTATATATCATCAACAGAGAGAAAGGAGGAAAAAAACCCAACAACAATACAGTCCTTCAGTGAGCAGTTCAGAGCATTGTTGGGTTCTGACTCCAAGTTTCTGGCTTAAAAAGCTTGGTTTCTCTGTTCATTGACTTTGAAGGGAACATGGGGAAATCAGCTGCTTCTGTGTGTCCTGTATTCTTGTGAATATCCCTTTAGCATCTTCTCATTTGAAGTAACGGATTTTTCATCATTTCTCTTGCACTTCTTTTTTAGGTTTCAGATGGAGCTCTGAGATGCTTTGCTTCATTAGCTGACAGATTCACACGGCGTGGAGTTGACCCAGCCCCATTAGCTAAGCATGGATTAACTGAGGAGTTGTTATCTCGCATGGCAGCTGCTGGTGGGACAGCATCAGGACCATCTTCGGCTTGCAAACCTGGACGGACTAGCACTGGAGCACCATCTACAGCTGCAGACTCTAAATTAAGTAATCAGGTGTCAACTATTGTAAGCCTGTTGTCAACCCTGTGTAGAGGCTCTCCAGTAGTAACACATGTAAGAAATCCTTTTACGTTACAGCTTTTTGTTCTCATAGGGTTTTTCCCTTCATGTGCTTTAATATATGCAAGATATGTATTGCTATTTATATATAAGATACACAGATTTATAGATTTTATTTTTATATATATACATACACAGACGTATGCACGTAGGTTATTTATAAAGAGGGGAAAAAAGCAAACATTTCATATGGAAATGAAACCCAATTCTGATAGTATTTTCTAAAGCCCTGTATATTTTTTATTGTTCAGACTTTTAATTATTTCCAGGATCTCCTAAGATCTGAACTTCCAGATTCTATAGAAAGTGCGTTGCAGGGTGATGAGAGATGTGTACTGGATACCATGCGGTTAGTAGATCTTCTTTTGGTGCTACTGTTCGAAGGGAGAAAAGCCCTGCCAAAATCCAGTGCTGGATCTACAGGCAGAATCCCAGGATTGCGAAGACTGGATAGTTCTGGGGAACGTTCTCATCGGCAGCTGATAGATTGCATCCGCAGTAAGGATACTGATGCACTAATAGATGCTATTGACACAGGAGGTAAGCAAAAATACTGTGAAGAAGAAAATGAGATAAATAAGGTATTTTTATAATCTATGGTGTCATAACAAATGCTTAGGTAGTACCTTGAAAATTTTTATATACATGTTCACTTATTTTGTTAATACACAACAGGTCTTATTAGTAATAATTCCTATGCTACTTTTTTTTTTATGTGCAATTAAGGGCATAAATGCTTCCCTAGAATTATTGAAGATGTTTAATTTTTTTTTAGATCTGCTCTTTATTTAAAGAACACTGAAGTTTATTTAAAGGTCCCAGAATTATAAATTATTTTATTTAACGGTATCTTTCAGCTTTTGAAGTAAATTTCATGGACGATGTGGGGCAAACTCTTTTAAACTGGGCCTCAGCTTTTGGAACTCAGGAAATGGTAAATTAGTTTTATAGAATCTTAAAAACTTAGATTATTTATGTAAAGAAAGAAGTGAAAAAAACTAGTTTCCTTTTTCTTGTTTAACAGGTAGAATTCCTCTGTGAAAGGGGTGCTGATGTTAACCGAGGTCAGAGGTCGTCCTCATTACATTATGCAGCATGTTTTGGAAGACCTCAGGTAGCAAAGGTATGATTTAAACTGACACTTAGAAAGCCTTACATACTGACTTTTTGCCTTGTTCTGTACAAAATGTGTTCGATGCCATATCATAGAATGGTTTGGTTGGAAGAGATCTTAAAGATCATCTAGTTCCAACCCCCCTGCCATGGGCAGGGACACCTCCCACTAGACCAGGTTGCTCAAAGCCCCATCCAACCTGGCCTTGAACACTTCCAGGGATGGGGCAGCCACAGCTTCTCTGGGCAACCTGTGCCAGTGCCTCACCACCCTCACAGTGAAGAACTGCTTCCTTATATCTAACCTAAATCTTCCCTCTTCCAGTTTAAAGCCTTTGCCCCTTGTCCTATCACTGCATGTCCTTGTAAAAAGTCCCTCCCCAGCTTGCTTGTAGGCCCCCTTTAAGTACTGGAAGGTGGCTCTAAGGTCTCCCTGGAGCCTTTTCTTCTCCAGGCTGAACAACCTCAACTCTCTCAGCCTGTCCTCATAGGAGAGGTGCTCCAGCCCTCTGATCATCTTTGTGGCCTCCTCTGTACTCGCTCCAACAGGTCCATGTCCTTCTTGTGTTGGGGGCCCCACAGGTGAAGGCAGTACTGCGGGGTGGGTCTCACCAGAGCATGTTCTTTACAGTGTTTATCAAAATACAACTTTTTCATTAGGACATTTCATAGGGCAGTAATGTGAATAAAAGTGATTTTATATTAACTCTAGAGTTATAGAAAGTTCTAACTTTGCTTACAAGCATGAGAAAAGTGTAGGAAAGATGTATGAAAAACACGTTTACTATTTTGGAAGAAGGCATCTTAATGTTTTTTTCTAATATTTAAAAATATTTGTTCTCAGACTCTCTTACGACATGGTGCAAACCCTGATTTGAGAGATGAAGATGGGAAAACTCCTTTAGACAAAGCTCGCGAAAGGGGGCACAGTGAAGTAGTAGCCATTCTTCAGTCTCCAGGTGGGTGCAGTTTTTTAATTCCATACTCTTGCTAGTAGAAATGCTTATATAGGTTAAGCAATTCAATTATTAGAATTTTATTCTATTAAGGTTTACTTAAAAATGAGTATTTTGTGACCAACCTTCCTTAACCTGCAAAGTACATATAAAAACCTTAGTATTTTACATGTTCTTGAGGGATGGAGTTTACCAAAGAAACTGTTGACTGGTCACGAGCAGTGCCAGTGGTCCTGCTTTTCAGCTGTGGAATGCGGCTAGACTGGGATTTTGCTGTGGGTTCAGAGGATGTCAGCCTTGGTAGCTTCTCTGGTATCTTTTCTTTCTATGTGGGAACTGCATTTTATCTGTTTGTGAGACTTCCATGGCACTGGAGCCACAGGTGGTGACGTGCTCATATTTAGTTCACTTTAGGGACTTTGAGCTTCTCCTGTGAACAGTCTTTGGTGGTACCTGTTATCAAACAGTCTTCTTCAAGAAGACTTGCATATGTAACTTTTGTATTTTTAGGAATGCATATTTGTGTTCAGGTACTTTGATGTTAGTAAAGAAAACTCTTACATTTGTTTGAAGGGTTTTGTTGGTTGGTTGGTTTTTTGCCATTGAACGTTTTGGGGGAAAAAAATATTTTGCAGGGGACTGGATGTGTCCTGTCAACAAAGGAGATGAGAAGAAAAAGAAAGATGCAAACAAGGATGAGGAAGAATGTAATGAACCCAAAGGAGATCCAGAAATGGCACCCATATACTTGAAAAGATTATTGCCTGTGTTTGCACAAACATTTCAACAAACTATGTTGCCTTCAATAAGGTATTGTTGTCATGATAGACAATTTCCTTGCATATTATGAATTTCTTAATACACTCTTAAAAAAGCCAAGGTGTTTTTTTTTTTCATTAAAAATTGTAACATCTAAAAGTTTAAGTAATGCAAGTGACACTTAAACATATTTCTGTTTGAATAGAAATGGTGGGTGAAAAGAGTTGCAAGTCTGACTTTTGCTTAGTATTCTAAGTAGCATTTGTTTCCTTTCTGGGGACCTAGTATCTTGGAAAAAATACGGCTGATTAGTCAGAAGTGGGAGAGCAAAGCATACTCTTGACTGAAGTAGCATGATGAAAGAATACTATGTTCATATAGTAGCTTGTATAGACTGTGTATACTGTGTATTTGGTTACAGCTGTTTGTAGCCACTATAATGAAAGTACTCATTTAGGAGAGGAAAACTAATGAAACAATATTGAGATATATTCATTGGAAAATCGGAAAGAGAGGATAAAGCTATTTTAGAAGGTTTTAGACTTCTTAACAGCTGAAGTGTTAATCAACTGGAGAGGATGCCTCTTTAAAAGAGAATGAAAAGAATGTAATTAATTTAATAGTTAAAAAGGAATACAGTGGGTGGTATAGTAGTTGTGATAAATTGCGTCTGACCATAACCTCTCAGCCTTTTACACTACAAATATAACGTTTACTTAATCTCTTATGTGTGTTCCCGGTGTTTATAAGGGGTGAAAATACAAGATAAAAAGGGACTCTAGTGGAGAGAGGCTCTACATGAGCTGATGATAGGAAGCTTAAACTAGGTTATTTTAAATGAAGGGAATGAGAAACTATGTTAACAATCTGGGCATGATTAATTGTTCTTGCAGGTTGTGGAAAGAAGTAGTTGGTGCTCTGTATTTTAAAGTTTTCTTTATTAATGAAGTAAATCATACTTTTAAAAGTCAGTCAAATAAAAAATTCATCTTTAACCAAACAGAAGTGATTGGCTTCCAAATTAAGTGTAGTTCTTAATATGGAAAGCTGCATAATCTAATGGTCATTTTAGACTTTATAGGGATCTCACCAAAACACGGGAAGTATGTGACAGAAATGGAACACTGGATGCCAGAGAGGAAGATGAAGTGTGCAGAAAAGTGACTTGCCATCGCTAAGAGTGGATAAAGACAGAATGTAGAATAGGTTGGCCTAGAGAAGTGTTGAGGAGAAAAATACAGTAGATTCATAGTGCTGTAGAATCAAAAAAGATCAGTAGGTAAATTATTCTTAGAGATAATCTAGGACTTACTAACAATAACCAGTTTTGGTTCCGGTAATAAGAACTGAAACTCATGTAAAGATTTTTTTTGTTTGAAAGCATGCATAAATACAGTGCTAAAGCAGTTTTATCTGGAACCTTTTTGTTGCTTTGATTGCTGCCTGCTTTATCTTTGTAAGAATCTGTTGGGTTTTTTTCCCCTGTGTTCTCTTTTAAAGGAAAGCAAGTCTTGCCCTCATTAGAAAAATGATACATTTTTGTTCTGAGGCACTGCTGAAAGAGGTTTGTGACTCTGATGCTGGCCACAATCTGCCTACGGTACTGGTTGAGATAACAGCCACAGTTCTTGATCAAGAGGTAGGAAGAAAGAAAATATTGTTCTTTTATGAAACCAGTGCAAAAAAGGGAGTTATGCTTATTGATTCCACATACTTGTTAATAACTAACCGCAAAGCATTTATAGCATCCGTCTGTGACCACATGTGAAGTTCAGCATGTAAAGATATTTTTAAGTAAAGAGATTTCCCTTATTATTTACTTTCCATCCCAATGTATTACAGGATGATGATGATGGCCATTTGCTAGCCTTGCAAATCATAAGGGATTTGGTGGATAAAGGTGGTGATCTTTTTCTAGACCAACTGGCTAGACTTGGTGTAATTAGTAAAGTGTCAACTTTGGCGGGGCCATCATCTGATGATGAAAATGAAGAAGAGTCTAAACCTGAGAAGGTAAGTACAGAATTGATAGCTTTATTTGTTCCTGTAAAACCAACACTTCTAGTATAATTTTCACTGTTAGAAAAATGTCCAGGGCAAGGTAGTTAGGCTATTAAATTAATGATTATTGTATGCCACTTGATCTAATTGTTTTTGTTGTTGCTTTCTGTAACTTCGTTTTCTGTTAGTGCGTTATTGTCTGAGTTTTCACATTCATACTTACTTGTGGTTGAGTTGATTGACACTTGTTTTTGTCTAGTGTTTTGAAAATGACTGCTAAATGAAATGAATCTTTCCTGAAAAAAGCTCATCTCTTTCAGTGTACGTGCATCAAATAATTGCAGATGTTTTAAACATTGTTATGGAATGTATTAAAAATATAAAAAAGAAAATAATTTTCTACATAATGAAAACCTTAAGTGTGCGTGTTGAAGTTATTTTCCAATTTCCGACAGTCATGTTACTGACCACTCAGATGAACTGAATGGAAAACAAACCACTTCTGTTATCCATTCAGTTAAGATTTATAGCCTTAAGTGTATAGCTAAGCTTTTTTACTGTGGGTTTTGGATTGTTTGGGGTTTTGGGGGGTTGTGGGCTGGCTTTTTTAGAAAGCTATCTGGACATGGTCCTAGGCAACTGGCTGTAGGTCACCTTGCCTGAGCAGGGATTTGGACTAGATGGCCTCCAGAGGTCCCTTCCAACCTCAACCGTTTTGTGATTCTTTTCTCACAATACAAGATTTGAACAGAGGTGGATGGTCCAGTCAGAAGGTTGTTGTTATTGTTGAGTAGATAAATCTGTAGCTGAAAAGAAACTTCTTAAGAGAGTATCTCATTCCATTAAAGAATACTTTTAATGATACATTTTACAGACAGAAGTGGTATAGTTTCCTATACTTCTGGTTTGGGTAATTCTTTTTCTCCTCAAGCCTTTTTAAAATGTCTGTTTTGTGTGTTGTTTTTTTGCTGGTTTTGTGTTGGTGTTTTTTTTTTTTTTTTAATGGGTTGGGGTTTTGTTGGGGGTTTTCTGTATTGTGTGTTTTTTTTATATTTGTGTGTTTATTACAATTTTATTACAGGAGGATGAACCACAGGAGGATGCTAAAGAACTGCAACAGGGTAAACCATATCACTGGAGAGACTGGTCAATCATTAGGGGAAGGGACTGCCTGTATATATGGAGTGATGCTGCAGCCCTGGAGCTATCTAATGGTAGTAATGGATGGTTCAGATTTATATTGGATGGAAAACTGGCCACAATGTATTCCAGTGGCAGCCCTGAAGGAGGATCGGATAGTTCAGGTAGTTTCTTTACAATTCAAGTCTAAGTTAAGTTTTGAGACTGTTGTATTTGTTTATGTAATTTGATTGGAGCTATTTTGTTTTGCAGGAATTGGCTTACTAACTAGTAAAGGATGTAAACAGGTGGAAGGTGGTCAGTTAATTGTGATGCTTTTTATCAGATAGCATGTGACCATAACTTGACTTCCTTGGTGAATTGTGTTAAGTAAACATCTTGCCAGTAGAAGTGTATTAACTTCGTTTTGTTTTGATTCTTCTCCATGCATACTTAATTTTTTCACCCCTGTCATTAAAAGCACTTTGTAGTGGCCATCCCAGGAAAAGCAGGTTGAAATGGCGATCTATTGTTTGCTTCTAGCTAGCAGAATGAAATTGCATGTGTTTGAAGACAAAGTAATGGGAAGTTTCTCATCAAGATTGGGAAACAAATTACAGTGTCTTAATTGTTTGTTGGAGAGAGGATAAGGGAACAGACCTTATGCACTGGCAATGCACAGGTGCTTTTGATTTTCTGTACAGAATACACACTTGTTCTGGATGCAGAAACAACCCTCTTTTATTGTTTCATGTTTTGTGTAACAGTTCATGTATTTATGAACCTGCAGACATAAAATGCTTTACAATATTATGTTTTCAACAAGCGATTGAATGAAATAACAGAACATGTTATTATTCAGGATAGAAATGAAGTGCTAATGACTTCATTGATTTTGGGCCATGAAGACAGAATGTGATATAGTGTGTTTCTAGATTATAACACAACTGGAAACCACTTCTAGGTTTTTTGATTTTTGGGGGGGCAGGGGGGGATGACACTCAGAAAATGTAGCCTTGCATTCTTTTTAACCTTAAAAGATAAACAATTTCTGTGTCGAGACACTTGTGTATCATGTGATACAATTTTAAGAAGATCCGTGAGGTTGTTTTCTTAAATCCTCATAGTCCCTGGATGCCAATTCTGCTTTCTTCCTTCCAAATGATGGGGGCATGGGGACAAGAGTTCACTATTTCTGTACAAGAAGAGTGGAATGGGGACTGGATCAGATGAATTTGGAGTGAAGAGAACTTAAAAGAAGTCAGACTGAGAGTTTAAGAAGATATGTCTCTTCGTATCAGTCTTTTAAAAAAGATTGAATAAATCCCAAGTTTTTGAACAAGATATCTAGCACGGATATTATGGAAGGGAAGGAGCTAAATTAGGATTAAATGAGACTTCTTGCAACTTTTTGTCAAATAGACACCTACTAAGAGTGCTGACATTGCAGTGACTTTGCCTGAACTTTAACCATTGGCTCTAAGCGTGTGCAGCAGCCTCTTTTATTTAAGAGATAAGAAACTAGTATTTGTTAACTAAAATTACTATAGTACAGTAGAGGCTCGGAATAGTATCTTTAAGTGCTGAACTATACTATATGTTCTGCTGTCCTAAATCACTACTGATTAAACTCATGGTATACTTCACGACTGGCAAGAATTAGAGGGTTGAGTAACGGAAATTGTTACTGTGTGTCGCATGATGAAAGTTGGGGTGAGAGGGGGAAATATATATACTATGAACATTTTTGGAAGGTCTGTACTCACCCCTCTCCACATTAGCTTAATACTTGTTTGAATTTTTAGAAAAAATACGAGTTCAATGCAAAAATTGAAATTTAATGGTAATTCTGAAGCTTTACGTAAGTCTCAAAATTCTGTCTAAGTGAACCCAAAATTATTCCCAACAGTGTATTATCATCACACTCTCTGTGCATCATGCTGTATAACAAATTTGTTAAAATGTCATTATGGAAATTTGGAAAGGTTTCATTAACAGTATTTTAATTTTGCATATGAAACTTCAAAATTCTTTTTATAAACCTTCTCTTTGGATGCTATGAATTTTAAGCGATGAAGAATGTTATACCTCAAGAGTGCATATTTATTTTTGCATAGAGATTATTTATTTTTGTATTATACAACAATACAAATGGCAAATTTAAAAAACCTAGAGTGTTAGTTGTTGGAGCAAAAGGAAAACAGCAATTTTACAAGTGCATGGACTTCAAAAGATATATTTATCAAATCAGTATGCTGAAAGATGAGGATACTTGTTAACTTTGAAGTTGAGATGTAATCTTTACATTAATGAGATTACTGCATTTTTATATGGAATTTTTATTTTTTAAATTATGAACTCATCAATTTTTCTGGAATTATACTAATTAACGTTTCAAATGTAGTGTGCAGCCTTTTAATTACTACAGTATCAAAATATAATTTAATTAAAACTGAGATAGTTGTTTGAATTAATTTCAGGCTAGATTACCTACATATCCTGAAAGTAGGATATGATCCTGTTTGTCATCTATTAAATATCTCCATATAAATATTAGCTTTTAAGCAAGTCTCATGTGGTGTCATTAGATTTTTGGTTTTTAATTTCATATTTTTCTCTGAGATAGGTCCTTAAAATTTTTGTAATTATTAAAAAAGGAATAGGAATATCTGCATTATAACTTGAATTAGCATAATGTCACTGTATGAAGTAGCATGTTTGTGGCTTTTTTACCTTCTCTGAGGTGAATGTAGAGGTTCTACAAAGGAGATGAATAAAAGTTTTATAAAAAAAAGTTTATAAAGAAAAATGTTGGTGCCTTTGTGACACTTAATCTGAGCACATAGCTATTATCTCAGCTCAAGTTTGCTTTTAGCACATTTCAGTTGGCAGACACTGAAGTTTTATGAATTTTTTTTGGTGTTTTTTGTATGGCTTCAGTATCTTTTCTCCACTTGCTTTAAGCTATGAGATTAATTGCTGTTTTCCTATTGGAGGATTCATTTAGCTTCCTATTGCTAAAAAGTCACTTTTGAGAATAGTTCATGCTGGCCATGATGAGATAAATTATTTTTGCAAGACTAAAAGTTTGTCATGGATTTCTTTGATCTTCCTATTTTAATTGTAAAGATGAATTAATTAATCTGTCAATAGCACCATTCAGAAAGAGTTGCATTGTCCACTGTGATGCAATCATGGAATAAACAAATAAAAAATAAAAGAAATTTAGAACACTCTAAGACCCTTAATTTCAAACTTAATTTTGCATTGAATACTCAGTCGTTTTGCTCTTGCAAAAAAAAATTTTTAAAAAAAAATTTGAGATACATGATGGTGGAATCGATTGTAGGAAGAAAAACAAAATGTTTGTTTCTTTTTAAATAGAAAGTAGGAGTGAGTTCCTTGAGAAGCTGCAAAGAGCTCGAAGCCAAGTAAAACCATCTACCACAAGCCAGCCAATTTTATCGGCACCAGGGCCAACTAAACTTACCGTAGGAAACTGGTCACTTACCTGTTTAAAAGAAGGAGAAATTGCTATTCACAATTCCGATGGTCAGCAAGCTACAATACTGAAAGAAGATCTGCCAGGCTTTGTGTTTGAATCTAACAGAGGAACAAAGCATTCATTTACAGCTGAAACCTCTTTGGGTAAGTATGTAGGTATGTGTTATGTGCAGGTAGGAGCAAGTGTATATGAGGTAGTTTTTCTGTTTGTTACTTTTCATACCTGTGAGAAATTGTGACTAAAAATATGTTGCAGGGTCGGAATTTGTGACTGGCTGGACAGGCAAAAGAGGAAGAAAGCTGAAATCTAAACTGGAGAAGACAAAGCAAAAGGTTGGAGGCCATCTGTGAATTTTATACTCGGAATTTAATTGAGTTTGTTTTATTTTGTAACAAGGTTATGGAGTTGTAGTTTCCTCTTAAAGGATTAAAATCTTCCCTGATTTCAACTAGACACAATTTTGTGCTAAGCTTGAAGGGGAAAACTTCATTCAGAACAAAGCACTTCTGCAGGTGCTTTTATCCAACAGTCGTAATAATTCTGTACTAATTTTCTTTTAAAAATGTAAAGAAATACAGTTCTCCTGACCTATATTTGTATAATTCTGTAGGTTTTTCTTTTTTTTTCTTTTAAATGCAAAAAGAAAAGATGTTATGATGAATACAGTTGTATCAGAGGCCTATGTTACTTCTACTCACTACTGGATGTCATGACAGATAGGAGGATGGAGTTGAACAGTCTGTGTTTTAAGAGCTGTGGTAGTAAAGCAAAATGAGTAAATGCCCGCATTTTAGACTTCTCTAAAATTCTTCTCCCTCTTCTCAAACTGAGGGGGGAAAAAAAGAGGAACTAAGAAATCAAGTATTAAGCTTTCTACAAAAACACAATATAAGCGTACATTCTGTGGCCAACAGATGCCAAGGGCTCAAGCTAATCTTCAGTCTTGACCTCTCTTGCAGTTTCTAACAGTGCAGCTGATATGTTCTGTACCAAAAATCTGCAGCATGTAAGGACACTTAGATCTGAGGAAATGTGACAATAAATTGAAAATTAAAATACTGTGTGAATGAGGATAGGTGGAATGATAAAAGGAAGGCAGTGTTCTTTCATACCTGAGATTGCACTCTGTAGCTCTGAAGCTTGTGAAAGGTATTATTGTAGGACACGTGACGATAATGAAAAGGAAAGAATTTTGGGGAAATTTCTTATAAGCAAAATTTTGTTTAATAAGAACTTATTTTATCAAATCTGTGTCTTGTGTGATCCATACTTTGTAGAAAAAGCAATTCTTAGTATAAGGCCACATAAGGACTTTTTGCGTGAACTGGTTTAAGGAATGTGCAGAGCATTCAGAAACTGTATAAAACCCCCTTAATCTTACTTCTAAAAAAATGACTAGATCCATGATACAATTCTAAAGAAACAGATTTACAGGTTGAGAGTCCTGTCTTTTCTCCTACCTTTGTGCTGTAATTTAATATAAGATGGTAAGCTTCGTTTTGGCAAGTTTCAGTAAGATTCTGTGTATTTGCATTTATTTCTCCTGCACTTTTATCCTTTCACAACCTTTGCCTTTCATGACGTATGATAGGTTTTGGTTCTTCCCTATTTGTCTGTGTCATGGACTTCTTTAAAAAAGATGATTATGTTTCTAGTAACATGGAGAATAATAATAGTCTCATTACAGGAAAGTATGATTTCTGATTATCAAAATCCATTTGCAGGTACGCACTATGGCGAGAGATTTATATGATGATCATTTTAAAGCTGTTGAAAGCATGCCTCGAGGAGTAGTTGTAACGCTGAGGAACATAGCAACACAGTTAGAGTCTGCGTGGGAACTTCATACAAACAGACAGGTGAGTGTACCTCTTTAATTTATAATGTGTGATGTCAGTGGAAATCACCTAATAATGTTTGGACTAGTCTGTCATGATGTAAAGGAAAGTCACAATATGTCTGGCTGAAATGTGGGGATTTTTAATGCATGAAATTCATATTTATGTACTTTACTGGGACATTATTTTTCAAATTAAGCAAGTGGAAAAACTGTTACCTTGTTTCACCATAGTTGTCTTTTTGTCTTCCAGTGTATTGAGGGAGAGAATACTTGGAGAGACTTGATGAAGACTGCTCTGGAAAACTTAATTGTGCTATTGAAGGATGAGAATACTATTTCTCCATATGAAATGTGCAGTAGTGGCTTAGTTCAGTCGTTGCTTACAGTTTTAAATAATGTGAGTTTATAGAACATAAGTCTCTGAAGAAAAACCTTCTAAAAAAAATAATGTAGGCATGTACCTTAATTAAAAAATTTATTATAAACGTGGCTTTTTCCCATCTTGATGAAAATCAGGCAGTTAGTGGTCTACCTGTGGAATATATGCTGTCACAGTAGATGACTTCAGTTCAAGTAAGCCATTAAAAATCTTTAAATCAACACTGGTCAGTTCTAATGGCTGATATCATTTAGCTTTTCACATACAAATTTTAAATAGGGAATTCAGTGAGACTAAACAGATATTTTTACCAGTATAAAGAATGAATGTATTGCTTTGTATTAGAATTAACATGTATTATTTTTTTCTCTTAGAATGTTGATTTAGATGTGAAACAAGACTGTAGTCAACTGGTAGAGAGAATAAATGTTTTCAAAACAGCATTCAGTGAAAATGAAGATGATGAAAGGTAAAAACCAAACCAAAAAAACCTTTGCATCTATGAAGCAGTATGGTATGTTTAAAATAATTTAAAGGCAAAGGAACTGTTCTGTCCATTTCAATTTGTATTTGGAATAGAAAATTGGTATTAAAAGACAGCATCTGCTATTGGAGTAGCAACTGAAAATCTTACTGAATTACTTCTATCTGTAAGAGTAAACTATGCTGCATGTACATCTCTTGACAAATATAAAGGTGACTTTTGTTCATCACTGTGCATATTAATAATTTTCTTCCTGTGCTGTAACCATGTGACCAGAACAGATGATACCAGTAGAAATATCATGCCAAGATATTTGCTACAGCTGGGTACCATTCTGTGAGATTCTGTAGAATTTTTTTTCCTCTTTCTTGTGTGGTAACGTAGTAACTGTTCACTTTCACAGTCGTCCAGCAGTTGCATTAATTCGGAAATTGATAGCGGTGTTAGAATCTATTGAACGTCTACCTCTCCACTTGTATGATACACCAGGATCTACATATAATCTTCAGGTAAATGTATGGTGATAAGAATATATCATACTGAGTGATACACAACTGAATGTTATATGTGAATCTCAGGAAAAGTTACACACATTAAGTCTGTGTGAAGCATATTCTTGTAAAAGTGGATAGTATTAAGTAAAGAATAACAAACCTTTTGACCTTTATTTTCCTCTAACACTAAACCTAAATTTTTGGGTGTTCCTCTGCTGTCACTTTTACACTATGAAGTGAAAGTAAATTTTGATTAAGGAGATAATGTGTTTGTTTTGGTTTTTTGTCTTCAAGTGTTGTTCTCTTTATATTGGAATATGCCCGCTAGTAAGTATCCCTACTACTTGAATGAGTATTTTGTTGAAGACGATTATAAGACATGTTTGTTTATGATGAGTAGGGATGGGCTATAATTATTAAAAGGGTCTCTTCTAGGGCTGTGTGTTCTTTTGGTAATATAAGACACCTGGAGGATCAGCAGCTTCTTGTAAAGGAAAGCTGCAATTTGGCTAAAATTATTACTTATTTTTTGTCCAGTTTGTGTGGAGTCTTAATTTTACTATTTGAAAGCACACTTCAGGATTTTGCAAGATGACAGTGAAGTGTGAATATTCCTGTTTTGATGTTAAATTACTAGAAAATAGTTGCAGGAAGTTGCAAAGACACTGCTGCTATTGAATATTTTGAAAAAGCATTTTCAGTTTTTATGGTATTGTAGTTGCTAGTCTCAAGGTGTGGAAATAAAAGCTATGAAAGCAAATGAAAAGTGAGAAGATACCTGCTTGAATGTGTAATTGACATATATTGACTGTTATATTAAAGTATATTTGGTTAATTGAAAAAGTGGAGTACTACGGAATTACTTTTTAAAGCATTAAATTAGAATATAGTTTGCTTAAGTTGCACAACAAAAATACTTGATACAACACTAAAACTGTTGTAGTGAAATACACACTTACTGCTTTTCTTAAAATTACAAAACCTAAACAGAAAAGCCTATATTAATGTTCAACTACTCTTCCAGATATTGACAAGGCGCTTGAGGTTTCGTTTGGAACGTGCCTCAGGGGAGACATCTTTAATAGATCGAACTGGTAGAATGCTAAAGATGGAACCATTGGCAACTGTTGAATCTCTAGAACAGTATCTCCTGAAAATGGTGAGCAAAGTACCACACACACAGTTCACAAGGAATGGTTGCATTCTGCATCTCTTAATATTTTATTTCTTTTTACTCATATGTAGGTAGCAAAGCAATGGTACGACTTTGATAGGGCTTCATTTGTTTTTGTACGAAAACTACGTGAAGGCCAAACATTTGTGTTCAGGCATCAACATGATTTTGATGAAAATGGAATTGTTTACTGGATTGGGACAAATGCAAAGTGAGTTTCTTCAGAGCTTAATATTTTTAAGTTAGATGCAATAAACTGTGATCCATGGGACGGGATGGGGAAAGAGAATTTGTAATGAAATTAATTCTGTGATAATTTTTTTAGGAGAGGAAGGTATCTTTACTTTTACTGTTGATCAATAGAATTACATTTCTTTTTGCTCTACTTAAATAATAGTAAAATGTGAATCTCTGAAGTTGTGTTGAGAATTTGTTTATATGCTTACCTAAAAAATGAAGGGGTGGGGAAGTTTGGGTCTTTGTTTTGATTTGCCATGGTTTGGTTTGTTTTTTTCCAGATTTGTTTGTTTGTTTTTTAAACCACTGTAGTAAATGATGTTTGGAACACCTCTAAAGTTACCTGATTATCTAAAATTATATGCATAATTTTGGTTTGTAATAAACTCAGCTGTAATATACAATTCACAGTAAATGTCAAATGTTACTGACACCTGTTTTTTGTAATGTAAGTAATAATTGAACAGTATATTTCTCTTTTTAATATAGAACTGCATATGAGTGGGTAAATCCAGCAGCCTATGGGTTAGTAGTGGTTACGTCCTCAGAAGGAAGAAATCTGCCTTATGGCCGCTTAGAAGACATCCTAAGCCGTGACAGTTCAGCTCTCAATTGTCATACTAATGATGATAAGAATGCTTGGTTTGCCATAGATCTTGGCCTTTGGGTTATACCATCAGCTTACACGTTACGCCATGCTCGAGGTTATGGACGATCTGCTCTCAGAAACTGGGTTTTCCAGGTATCTAAGGATGGACAGAACTGGACCACTTTGTATACTCATGTTGATGACTGTAGTCTCAATGAACCAGGGTATGTCAGTGTATTTTATCACTCTTTATAAAACTGAGCTCAGTTAAAAGCGTACTTGGCTGTAAACTAATTTAATGTGTACTGTAGGCGTAATAATATAACTATATAAAGAAATGGTAGGTCATCTAAATTATCAAGGATGGGCTGGAAAATGAGTGATTGATAAGTTCTCTGTATGGTTCACATAATGGCATTTGTGCTTTTCCATCGTTGTAAATGTTGCATTTGATATTTTTTTGAGAAAATAGTGGCACCAGCACTCATCCAAAGTTTGTCCCTAATGTTATTAGGTTTTATGTATCTTGTATTCTTGGCAGTTTTCTGATGTTATCCTTACATAATCAGCATTGTGGTTTTGTTTGCTTTGGTACTAAGGTTTTTTTGGTTTGTCTTTCGGTTTGTTTTTTTTCATTTGTTTTTGTTTGGTTGTTTGATTATTTTTTTTTTTTGGGGGGGTCCCGCACCCCCTTTCTGATAAATTTAAAGGTCTACAGCAACATGGCCTTTAGATCCACCAAAAGATGAGAAACAAGGTTGGAGACATGTTAGAATAAAACAGATGGGAAAGAATGCCAGTGGGCAAACACACTACCTCTCCCTGTCTGGATTTGAACTTTATGGCACTGTGAATGGAGTATGTGAAGATCAGCTGGGTAAGAAAAAGAATGTGTATATCCCATTTGTTTTTTTAAATGCTAATGAAAGTACAATATAAAAATCAGTGTGAAAAAGCAGGTTAACTTTTGCAGTGGAACTTGCTTAGAAACAAGCTCCAAATTATTCCCCGTTCAATGCTTTTAAGTCTTTTCATTTCAATTTACATTTCTTGTAGGAAAAGCTGCTAAAGAAGCTGAAGCAAACCTGCGAAGGCAGCGGCGTCTGGTCCGTTCTCAGGTATTGAAATATATGGTTCCAGGAGCTCGTGTAATCAGAGGAATTGATTGGAAATGGAGAGATCAGGATGGAAGCCCGCAAGGTGAAGGCACTGTTACAGGAGAATTACATAACGGTGAGCACAAATGACCTGAATTTGTAAATGTCTGTAGCATGATTCGTTCATGTGGAATGGTTAGCATTAAAGTATTTCCTTTGTAGTGTCTTGAAGAAGTTGACAAAACTTTAAATATTTTGGGAAAAAGGACCTCAAATACTACAACTGTTGTCGTCCATTTATGGAATTCCGTTTTAATGCATGAGAAATAATACTTCATGTAAATGAAACTTTGGTAGAGCTTTGCTTAATTACAATATCAAATTGTTATTTGGACATCTGTTACAAAGAAGAAAAAAGTGTATGAAGGTGATTGATGCAAACTGATTAATTAAGCTTTGGGCCTGCAAAATCTATAATTACCTTCTTCATTTCTTCTAGCTTAGCATTTGCAATATTTTTCTTGACTTTTGTTGTATCCTGTACCTTTTCTATCTTGTTAGCTTCGTTGGGATCAAGTTGTTATTTTTTTAATTAAAAGCATGAACAGTAATTAACTTACAGAGCAAAATAAAAACCTGCAACAGCCAGGGAGGTCAGTGCTCAGGAAGCTAAGATATTGAAGAGGTGATAATCTTGTCAGCTGAACATGCTTTCCACATTTTTCCCCCTCTCCCGCTATTTTAGGGTATGTAAGACTTACTTTGTGTCTGAAGCATCATCAGCCAGTCTTAGGCTCATTCTTAGATTTTAAAATTTCTTCTAGTTTGTTGAGTTGTCAGCTCTCAAACATGGAGAAATGTCCAAAGTACAATGTTTTGAAATGTTGTGAAACTTTGAATCTTATTTAAGCCATTCAGTATAGCTTGTAGGGAATTCTTCCATCATCTGTATGTTGTTCTTATCAGATGCAACAGTATCCATAGCCACATTGTCACTTTGAAGACTTTAGGTATTATTGGTGAGTAGTATTCTGCTAAATCAGTGTTTTTTTCCTATGTTCCAGTAAAACTTTCCCATTTAAGCATAGGTGAAATTGAGGTTTATTTATCAAATTGTGATGCTGAACAATGTGAAATGTGTATCCGCAGACTCTTACTCCTGACACAACTGTCTTTCAAACAGAAGCTTGAAAATTGTATTCCATTAACTTTTGTCATTGTTCACAAGTTTAGACAAATCGTGAGTTGTTTTAGGGCTGTAATGATGGAGCTGTAAGACTCCCAAGTACGTAATATGTATTAAAAAATTGTGCAGATTTAAAACTGTTTCTAATTAATATTTTAGGAAAAGGAACTATACAAAACAAGAACAGTTATTTAGTTATACTTTTACAAAATACCCTGTAGTCATACAAGAATAATGTGATCTAAACCTCCTCATATGGAGCTGAGATGTCTACTTCTCATATCTGAAAACTTTATCCATTTTTTAAATACTCTTCCTCCAGAGTGATATTTCTAAATAGAAAATTGCCTGTGATCTTCTGTTTTGGTCTAGAAGTGGTGACTTTTGGATAGTTGTAAGGTAAAAGTGCACCTGACAGTACTAAAAAGAATATTTTACTTCAAATTACCTCTATTCTGTTTAATAAAAGAAAAATATGTGTGTACATCTGGACCTGACATCTTGTTTTGAATTTCTGTCTAGGGTTACACAATATGACTGAGCTTTAGAGGTTTTATTTTAAAGAAAATATGTACCAATTAAAATAGTGACACCAAGTTTTGTTACAGTTAACATACAATAAGAAATACCAGAAGGAATTTTTTTTGGGTGACTCTGAGATTGTGGTACATACTCAGACACACGAAAATAAATTGTTTGGCCCCTATTTCTGTCCTAGTTAGCTAAATTTTGCATGTTACCCTCATTATTGCAGATTTATTACATTTAACTGTTAAAAAAAAACCCAAACTGGTACTCTAATCATTTAATAAAGGAATGGAAGAGTATCATCTCTTTTCAGTGTTGTTTGATCCCAGTGTAAAGTTTCATTCTATGGAATATACTCTTTTTGCAACCCTGAAATCTTACTTGAAATAGTCCTTACCTGACTGCTGTAAAACTTTTCCTATGAGTAAGAAATGTTTGAGTCTGTATAAATTATTGAGCTAGAAAGCTGATTATCAGTAAATGAGTTCTTTCACTTTATAGGGCAAGAATAAGAAATCCCAAACTAATCAGTTTCATAAAATGTCTTCTGTCAGGTAACTATGCTTATCCACAAGCATCCAACAAAGAAAAACGTTACAGAATGTCCTTGCAAGAGTTATAATTTCTTGACAGATATTAATAAAGTTATGATGATACATTTTAATATACATTTCTGTAATTAGAGAATCTAATAATAAAATTTTCAGAGATCCTAGTAGGTCAGGTTCCTTCCTGAAGGAAACTTTACTTTTGGCTGGATTCTGGGACCCTGAAGATAAGAGGCTGATCATGCTTGCTACCTTAATGTTAACAACATTTTAAAATACCAAATTGTTTAAACAGTTCCTTTTTAATTTGGCATCAAGGGTTATTTAGTGATTTTTATTAATTCAGACATGCAGCCCTTAGGAGAAGCTGATCCCACATTGTGGAGCTACTGTCTGACACGCTCCTGTCTGCTTTCTGCTGGATCTCACAAACTCCTGTCCCTTTCCAGGCTGGATTGATGTCACCTGGGATGCTGGTGGCTCTAACTCTTACCGTATGGGCGCAGAAGGAAAGTTTGACCTCAAGCTTGCACCAGGGTACGACCCTGATTCAGCGGCATCACCCAAACCTGTTTCATCCACTGTTTCAGGCACAACGCAGTCATGGAGCAGCTTGGTGAAAAACAACTGTCCAGACAAGACGACTGCTGCTGCAGGCTCCTCAAGTAGAAAAGGAAGCAGCAGTTCTGTGTGTAGCGTGGCCAGTAGCAGCGACATCAGCTTGGGTTCGACCAAAATGGAACGGAGATCAGAAAGTGTAATGGAGCAAAATATAGTTTCAGGCACTGACGTCCATGAACCAATTGTTGTTCTGTCTTCCGCTGATAGTGTGCCTCAGGCTGAAGTAGGGTCATCTTCCAGTGCAAGCACCAGCACCTTAACAGCAGACATGGGAAACGAAAATACAGAGAGGAAGTTAGGTCCTGATAACTCAATACGTACTCCTGGGGAGTCCAGTGCTATATCCATGGGAATTGTTAGCGTAAGCTCTCCTGATGTGAGTTCGGTCTCCGAACTGACGAATAAAGAAGCAGCTTCCCAACGACCTCTAAGCTCTTCAGCAAGTAACAGACTCTCAGTCAGTTCTTTGTTGGCTGCTGGGGCACCAATGAGCTCCAGTGCAAGCGTTCCTAACTTATCGTCTCGAGAAACTTCCAGCCTGGAGTCCTTTGTACGGAGAGTAGCAAACATAGCACGTACCAATGCCACAAACAACATGAATTTAAGCCGAAGCAGCAGTGATAACAATACTAATACTTTGGGAAGAAATGTCATGAGTACTGCAAGTAAGTTGAAGTTTTTGTTGTTTCTTTGGCTTTCATTAGACTTAAAGAAATTTGGATTCTGTTGGCCTGATAGAGAAATGAACTTAGAGCAGCCTTGACCTTGTGTGTACCTGTAGAACTCATGAAGAACTCATGGAGTTCATGTCAGCTGGGAAGTGTTGCATTGCCTTGTGATGTCAAGATTGCACTGTGGTACCCATCAAATAGAAAATAGTTTGAATTTTATGTCTGTTACATGTTTACGAAGAGAGAAAGTATGGTTTAGATCGAGAGGCTGGAACACTAGCAATAGTAGCTAGTGTGGGATGCTCTTGCTTTCTGATCTGTGTAGATTTTGCATACTTACCTTGTATGTGCCTATTTCTGTTATTTTTCTATTTTCCTCAGGAAAGGCAGTTCGTGCATATTGTGGAGTCTCTGAGTTTAGGAACTAGCAACATAGTAGAAAGAAAAAAGTAGATTCCTGCATTCTGTCAGGCTGAGTGACTTAATGTATTCTAATCCTGCATAAGTTTTCTAAAGATGGTATGGTCATTAAGGCTTAGAATCGGCCAATTTTTCAGACATATTAAGTGTAAGGAATTTTGTAATTAACAATGATTTAAATGGCATTATGTACATGCTTTAACATTTGCATGTTCTCAGATTACATGTAGGATCAAGGTATTAGGAGGCAAGTTGTAAACCTGCTGCTTGTGAGTTCACTCTTCTAAATTTTCAGCATGCTTCCATCAGAGTTGTTACCCAGCCAGCCTTGTTAGGTGTTTTGTTCAGTGATGACGATAGTATTTTAACCACAGAGCTGCCTTTCATGAGGTAGGCAAGTTAGAAAAAGTGAAGTTGCCTAAACCAGAAAGAAGCACTCAGTTTCTTGTAAAGCTTTCATGCTTTTCTAGGACTTCTATGCTTCCTTATTTAAAAATACCATTTTGCTTTTAGCATTTCTAATTTTTTTAATAATGTTTTCTTTTTTGTTGAGGAGATTTTTTTTTTTATATATATATTCTTACATTCACATTGTGATAACTGGGATGGGGGGGAATGTTTGCAAACTGAATGAAAAATGTAAATAAGATACTAAAGGGAAGATTTCTAGTAATTGACTCCTTTTTGGGCAGATAGTCAGTGCCTCTGGTTCTGAAGTAGTTCTATGCTGGGGGGGAGAGAGAGAACCTTTGTAAAACATAGTAAGATTCTTCAACAGGATGGTTAACAGATTTCATGAATGATATCATACACTGCTAAATTTAGAAATAAGAATGTGGCAAACTGAATGTATTTTAATCCAATTTTTATACTTTAAAATTATCCCTTATGTAGGAATTTTATGCATTTTATGCAAGTAGAAACTGTAAATAGGAACTTGTGCCCCCAAAAAAGAGACTAAATTTGGGCAAGCTTGCCAAAGTTCTGTAAGAGCACTGTA